>NC_041380.1:289974651-290081082 GCF_002162155.2 Triticum dicoccoides | reverse complement strand
TTCGCCTATATATTCACATATATTCCCAAACCACCAGAGGCATCCACAAAAACACTTTTCCACCGCTGTAACCTTCTTTACCCGTGAGATCCCATCTAGGGACCTTTTCCGGCACCCTACCGGAAGGGGGTTCAATCACAGAGGGCTTCTACATCAACTCTATTGCCCTTCCGATGAAGTGTGAGTAGTTTACCTCAAACCTACGGGTCCATAGCTAGAAGCTAGATGGCTTCTTATCTCTCTTTGATTCTCAATACCATGTTCTCTCAATATTCTTGGAGATCTATTCGATGTAATACTTTTTTGCGGTGTGTTTGCCGAGATCCGATGAATTGTGGATTTATGATCAGCTTATCTATGAATATTATTTGAATCTTCTCTGAATTCTTATATGCATGATTTGATATGTTTGTAATTCTCTTCGAACTATCGGTTTGGTTTGGCCAACTAGATTGGTTTTTCTTGCAATGGGAGAAGTGCTTAGCTTTGGGTTCAATCTTGCGGTGTCCTTTCCCAGTGACAGTAGGGGCAACAAGGCACGTATTGTATTGTTGCCATCGAGGATAAAAATATGGGGTTTTCATCATATTGCTTGAGTTAATTCATCTACATCATGTCATCTTACTTAATGTGTTACTCTGTTCTTCATGAACTTAATACTCTAGATGCAGGCAAGAGTCGGTCAATGTGTGGAGTAATAGTAATAGATGCAGAATCGTTTCGATCTACTTGACATGGACGCGATGCCTATATTTCAGAATCATTGCCTTAGATATATCATAACTTTGCGCTTTTCTATCAATTGCTTGGCAGTAATTTGTTCATCCACCGTATTATTTGCTATCTTGAGAGAAGCCTCTAGTGAAACCTATGCCCCCGGGTCTATTTTTCATCATATAAGTTTTTGACTTCTATTTTCCATCGTATTAGTTTCTGATATACTATTTTGCAATCTTTTACTTTCCGATCTACAAACCAAAAATATTTACTTTACCCTTTTGTTTAGTTTCATCTATCTCTATCAGATCTCACTTTTGTAAGTAACCGTGAAGGGATTGACAACCCCTTTATCGCGTTGAATGCAAGTTGTTTGATTGTTTGTGCAGGTATTAGGTGATTTGTGCGTTGTCTCTTACTGGATTGATACATTGGTTCTCAAATTGAGGGAAATACTTATCTCTACTTTGCTTCATCACCCTTTCCTCTTTAAGGGAAAACCCAACGCAAGCTCAAGAAGTGGCAGGAAGAATTTCTGGCGCCATTGCCGGGGAGATGTATGCCAAGTTACGACATACCAATTGCCCATCATAAACTCTCATCTCTTGCGTTACATTATTTTTCATTTGCCTCTCGTTTTCCTCTCCCCCACTTCTAAAATGATTTTCGAAAAGATTTGCCTTTTTCTACACCCCTCTTCCGTTCATCTTCTTCGTTGCTTTTTGTTTGCCCGTGCATCGGTGTGCTTGCTTTCCTTTATGGCTCAACCAAAGAGCGTTGAGCCTCACTTTAGGAGGTTGGAATAATTTGAAAATAATGTTAGGAGCTTCATGTCTTTACAATTTGAGCATAATAGTTTCTTTAGAAATGAGCTTGAGGAGCAGAAAAGTTTTATGGAGTACATGAATAAAGAGCTCGATGATATGTCTAAGGAATTTTATGGTTTGAAATCTCAGTTTTCTCATGCTGAAAATTTAGTAGGACAAATTTCTGATAAACAAGCTACCTTAGTAAATAAGATGGCCGCTAAACCGGAGTCTTTAAATAATGATGAAGTTCTTAAAGTGATTGATGTGACTCCTATTGAATCTTTGTTTTCCAATATAAATCTTGATAAAGATGGGACTGGAGATGAGTCAACTTTAGTTAAAAGGCATCCCAATGATTCAGAGTTTTTAGATCTTGATGCAAAAATTAATAAAAGTGGGATTGGAGAGGTCAAAACTTTAAGTAGCAATGAACCCACTCTTTTGGATTTTAAGGAATTTAATTATGATAATTGTTCTTTCATAGATTGTATTTCCTTATTGCAATCCATGCTGAATTCCCCTCATGCTTATAATCAAAACAAAACTTTTACTAAACATATCGTTGATGCTATGATGCAATCTTTTGAAGAAAAGCTTGAATTAGAAGTTTATATCCCTAGAAAACTTTATGATGAGTGGGAACCTAATATTAAGATTAATATTAAATATTATGAGTGCCATTCTTTGTGTGATTTGGGTGCTAGCATTTCCACGATTCCAAAAACTTTATGTGATGTGTTAGGTTTCCATGAATTTGATGATTGTCCCTTAATGTGCATATTGTGGATTCCACTATTAAGAAACCCATGGGAAGGATTGATGATGTTCTTATTGTTGCAAATAGGAATTATGTGCCCGTAGATTTCATTGTTCTTGATATAGATTGCAATCCTAAATGTCCTATTATTCTTGGTAGACCTTTCCTTAGAACGATTGGTGCAATTATTGATATGAAAGAAGGAAACATTAGATTTCAATTTCCGTTAAGGAAGGGCATGGAATACTTTCCAAGAAAGAAAATTAAATTGCCTTATGAGTCTATTATGAGAGCAACTTATGGATTGCATACCAAAGATGACAATACCTAGATCTATTTGTGTTTTATGCCTAGCTAAGGGCGTTAAACCATAGCGCTTGTTGGGAGGCAACCCGGTTTTATTTTTGTTATTTGCTTTTAAGGTTCTATTTTGCAATAAATAATTCATCTAGCCTCTAGTTAGATGGGGTTTTGTGTTTTAAATTAGTGTTTGTGCCAAGTAAGACCTTTGGGATGGCTTACAGTGATAGTTGATTTGATCTTGCTGAAAAACAGAAACTTTTGCGCTCAAGAAAAAAAATTCTTATTTTTAACAGAAGCGTGATAAAATACTGATTATTTTTAAGAAGATTTATAAAAAAATTGCTTAGGTTGTCCTTATTTTTAATTTTTTTTAGAGTTACAGAAGTATTCGAGAGTTACAAATTACTACAGACTATACTCTTTTTGACAGATTCTGTTTTCTATGTGTTGTTTGCTTATTTTGATGAATCTATGGGTAGTATCGGGGGGGGGGGGTATGAACCATGGAAAAGTTGGACTACACTAGATATTACACCAATATAAATAAATAATGAGTTCACAACAGTACCAAAAGTGCTGATTTATTTTCTTATACTAACGGAGCTTATTAGATTTTCTATTGAGTTTTGTGTCGTGAAGTTTTCAAGTTTTGGGTAAGAATTTTATGGACTATGGAATAAGGATTGGCAAGAGCCTAAGCTTGGGGATTCCCAAGGCACCCCAAGGTAATATTTAAGGACAACCAAGAGCCTAAGCTTGGGGATGCCCCGAAAGGCATCCCCTCTTTCGTCTTCGTCTATCGGTAACTTTACTTGAGGCTATATTTTTATTCACCACATGATATGGGTCTTGCTTGGAGCGTCTTGTATGATTTGAGTCTTTGCTTTTTAGTTTTCCACAATCATCCTTGCTGTACACACCTTTTGAGAGGGACATGCATAAATCGTGATTTATTAGAATACTCTTTGTGCTCACTTATATCTTTTGAGCTAGGCAATTTTGCTCTAGTGCTTCACATATATCTTCTTAGAGCATGACAGTGGCTTTATTTTATAGAAATTGTTGAACTCTCATGCTTCACCTATATTATTTCGAGAGTCTCTAAACAGCATGGTAATTTGCTTTGGTTATAAATTTAGTCCTAATATGATAGGCATTCAAGAGGGATATAATAAAAACTTTCATATAAAGTGCATTTAATAGTATGAGAAGTTTGATTCCTTATGATTGTTTTGAGATATAAAGATGGTGATATTAGAGTCATGCTAGTGAGTAATTGTGAATTTGAGAAATACTTGTGTTAAAGTTTGTGATTCCCGTAGCATGCACGTATGGTGAACCGTTATGTGATGAAGTCGGAGCATGATTTATTTATTGATTGTCTTCCTTATGAGTGGCGGTCGGGGATGAGCGACGATCTTTTCCTACCAATCTATTCCCCTAGGAGCATGCACGTAGTACTTTGTTTCGATAACTAATAGATTTTTACAATAAGTATGTGAGTTCTTTATGACTAATGTTGAGTCCATGGATTATACGCACTCTCACCCTTCCACCATTGCGAGCCTCTCTAGTGCCACGCAACTTTTGCCAGTACCATACACCCACCATATACCTTCCTCAAAACAGCCACCATACCTACCTATTATGGCATTTCCATAGTCATACCAAGATATATTGCCATGCAACATTTCACCATTCCATTTATTATGAAACATTCCATCATTGTCATATTGCTTTGCATGATCATGTAGTTGACATCGTATTTGTGGCAAAGCCACCGTTCATAACTCTTTCATACATGTCACTCTTGATTCATTACACATCCCGGTACACCGCCGGAGGCATTCATATAGAGTCATATTTTGTTCTAAGTATCAAGTTGTAATTCTTGAGTTGTAAGTAAATAAAAGTGTGGTGATCTTCATTATTAGAGCATTATCCCATGCGAGGAAAGGATGATGGAGATTATGATTCCCCCACAAGTCGGGATGAGACCCCGGATGAAAAAAGGCCCAAAAAATGAGAGAAGGCCCAAATAAAAAATGAGAGAAAAAAGAGAAGGGGCAATGTTACTATCCTTTTACCACACTTGTGCTTCAAAGTAGCACCATGATATTCATGATAGAGAGTCTCCTACGTTGTCACTTTCATACACTAGTGGGAATTTTTCATTATAGAACTTGGCTTGTATATTCCAATGATGGGCTTCCTTAAATTGCCCTAGGTCTTCGTGAGCAAGCAAGTTGGATGCACACCCACTTAGTTTCTTTTTGAGCTTTCATAAACTTATAGCTCTAGTGCATCCATTGCATGGCAATCCCTACTCACTCACATTGATGTCTATTGATGGGCATCTCCATAGCCTGTTGATACGCCTAGTTGATGTGAGACTATCTCCTTCTTTTTGTCTTCTCCACAACCACCATATTCTATTCCACCTATAGTGCTATGTCCATGGCTCACGCTCATGTATTGCGTGAAAGTTGAAAAAGTTTGAGAACATCAAAAGTATGAAACAATTGCTTGGCTTGTCATTGGGGTTGTGCATGATTTGAATATTTTGTGTGATGAAGATGGAGCATAGCCAGACTATATGATTTTGTAGGGATAAGCTTTCTTTGGCCATGTTATTTTGAGAAGACATAATTGCCTTGTTAGTATGCTTCAAGTATCATTGTTTTTATGTCAACATTAAACTTTTGTTTTGAATCTTATGGATCTGAACATTCATGCCACAATACAGAAAATTACATGGATAAATGTGTTAGGCAGCATTCCACATAAAAAATTCTATTTTTATCATTTACTTACTCGAGGACGAGCATGAATTAAGCTTGGGATGCTTGATATGTCTCCAACGTATCTATAATTTTAGATTGTTCCATGCTATTATATTATCTGTTTTGGATGTTTTATATGCATTAATATGCTAATTTATATTATTTTTGGGACTAACCTATTAACCTAGGGCCCAGTGCCAGTTTATATTTTTCCCTTGTTTTTGAGTTTCATAGAAAAGGAATACCAAACAGAGTCCAAACGGAGTAAAACCTTCGCGGTGATCTTTCTTGGAGCAGAAGACACCCAGGAGACTTGGAGATCAAGTCAGAGGATCCACGAGGCGGCCACAAGGGTGGAGGGTGTACCCATGGGGGTAGGGTGTGCCCCCTTTCTTGTGGGCCCCCCATGACTCCCCTGACCTAATTCCTTCGCCTATATATTCACATATATTCCCAAACCACCAGAGGCATCCACGAAAACACTTTTCCACCGCCGCAACCTTCTGTGCCCATGAGATCCCATCTAGGGACCTTTTCCGGCACCCTGCCAGAGGGGGATTCGATCACAGAGGGCTTCTACATAAACTCTATTGCCCTTCCAATGAAGCGTGAGTAGTTTACCTCAGACCTATGGGTCCATAGCTAGTAGCTAGATGGCTTCTTCTCTCTCTTTGATTCTCAATACCATGTTCTTCTCAATGTTCTTGGAGATCTATGCGATGTAATACTTTTTTGCGGTGTGTTTACCGAGATCCGATGAATTGTGGATTTATGATCAGCTTATCCATGAATATTATTTGAATCTTCTCTGAATTCTTATATGCATGATTTGATATCTTTGTAATTCTCTTCGAACTATCAGTTTGGTTTGGACAACTAGATTGGTTTTTCTTGCAATGGGAGAAGTGCTTAGCTTTGGGTTCAATCTTGCGGTGTCCTTTCCAAGTGACAGTAGGGCCAGCAAGGAACGTATTGTATTGTTGCCATCGAGGATAAAAAGATGGGGTTTTCATCATATTGCTTGAGTTAATTCCTCTTCATGAACTTAATACTCTAGATGCAGGCAGGAGTCGGTCGATGTGTGGAGTAATAGTAATAGATGCAGAATCATTTCGGTCTACTTGACATGGACGTGATGCCTATATTTCATAATCATTGCCTTAGATATCATCATAACTTTGCACTTTTCTATCTATTGGTCGACAGTAATTTGTTCACCCACCGTATTATTTGCTATCTTGAGAGAAGCCTCTTGTAAAACCTATGCCCCCCGGGTCTATTTTCCATCATATAAGTTTCCGATCTTCTATTTTCTATCGTATTAGTTCTCGATCTACTATTTTGCAATCTTTTACTTTCCGATCTATAAACCAAAAATACCAAAATTTATTTTACCCTTTTGTTCAGTTTCATCTATCTCTATCAGATCTCACTTTTGCAAGTAACCGTGAAGGGATTGACAACCTCTTTATCGCGTTGGGTGCAAGTTGTTTGATTGTTTGTGCAGGTATTAGGTGATTTGTGCCTCGTCTCCTACTGGATTGATACCTTGGTTCTCAAACTGAGGGAAATACTTATCTCTACTTTGCTGCATCACCCTTTCCCCTTCAAGGGAAAAACCAACGCAAGCTCAAGAAGATCGCCACCTTAGAGGGTGTGACAGACTAGTGCGAGAAAATTTCCACACCCAACCGGCTTCACGCTGTCATGGCAAGGACCCCATGGACTACCTTGATCCTCATGATGTTCGACGTCGAATAGAAGCAAATCGTGCGCCGCCTTGACCCATTTACGAATCCAGAAGGCGGAACCCATGGGACGCACGACTACGATGCATGGATGGACGGGAACGGCCGAGCTCAGGACCAGGCCTACTCATGGATCTCCCCGATATCCGACGTGACACTACTCAGACCCGAGGTCCCGCTCACCCTATCTGTGTTACAGACAGGGTAATGGAACATCAGTTCCCGGACGGGTTTAAATACATCAACATAGAATCATACGGTGGCACAACCGATCCAGCTGTGTGGATCGATGATTTCCACGCCATCAAGGATCTGCCGCTCAAGCTGTGTGGCCAATGGAGATGACCTCCACGCCATCAAGCATCCAGCTATGTGGCCAATGGAGATGACCTCCTCGCCATCAAGGATCTGTCGCTCAAGCTAAAGGGGCCGTCAAGGCATTGGCTCAACAACTTGCCTCCTCACTCCATCGGGAGCTGGGAAACCCTCAAGGATGCCTTTAGGGAAAATTTCTAAGGAACCTACGTCCGACCTACGGACGTCGACGACCTTAGCCACGTCATACAACAATCCGGCAATTCAGCTCGGATGTTCTGGAATATGTTCCTCACCAAAAAGAATCATATCATAGACTGCTCCGACGCCGAGGCCATCGCGGCGTTCAAAAATAATATTCGAGATGAATGGCTCGCCCGACAGCTCGGGCAAGATAAGCCGAGGACCATGGCAGCCCTCGCCTCACTTATGACCTGCTTTTACATGGGAGAGGATAGCTGGCTAGCCTGCAACACTCACAATGGTGAGGCAGGCACCTCGGAGACTCGTGGTCAGTAGTTTTCACTAGAGGCTTCTCTCGAGAAAATAGCATACGGTGGGTAAACAAATTACGACTAGGCAATTAATAGAAAAGCAAATAATTATGACGATATCCAAGGCAATGATCATGTATATAGGCATCACGTCCAAGATTAGTAGATCGAAACAATTCTGCATCTACTACCATTACTCCACACATCGACCGCTATCCAGCATGCATCTAGTGTATTAAGTTCATGAAAAAAATGGAGTAATGCATTAAGAAAGATGACTTGATGTAGACAAGATAAACTCACATATGAATAAGTCCCATCTTGTTACCCTTAATAGCAATGATACATGCATGTCATGTGCCCTTCTGTCACTGGGATTGAGCACCGCAAGATCGAACCCATCACAAAGCACCTCTTCCCATGGCAAGATAAATCAATCTAGTTGGCCGAACCAAACCAATAAATCGAAGAAGAAATACCAGGGTATAACAATAATTCATAAAAGAGTTTCGAGAAAACTCAAATAATTTCACGGATATATCTGATCATAAAATCACAATTCATCGGATCCCAACAAACACACCATAGTTAATAATTTACCCTTGGACAAGGCCCCGGGTCCGGATGGTTTTAATGGCTGTTTCTTAAAATCCTATTGGGACATAATAAAGTTTGATTTCTATGATCCGTGTCTGAGTTTTTGGGAAGGTAACATCTCGCTAGATTATCTCAATGCATCCCTAATCACTCTTATACCAAAAGAATTAAACCCCTCTGCGGTGAATGATTTTTGCCTCATTTCGCTGCTCAACTGTTGTCTAAAACTGTTGACAAAGTTGTTAGCTGATCGCTTATAGAAACTACTCATAAAGATCATTCATGAGAACCAATATTGGTTTATCAAGGGTGGATCCATTCAGGACTGCCTGGCTTGGGCCTTCGAATACATTCACCAATGCGAGCACTCTGGCAGAGAAATTGTTCTCCTTAAGCTAGACTTTGAAAAAGCTTTCGATCTGGTAGAGCATGAGCTTATTTTTTCTATGATAGAGAAGTTGGGGTTTGATAACAGATGGATACATTGGGTCAAAGTTTTGCTGGAATTGGGTCATTCCTCGTTCCTGCTAAACACTGTACCGGGTAAATCCTTTCGCTGCAAACGAGGTGTACGTTAGGGTGAACCTGTGTTGCCGTTACTGTTTGTCCTTACGGTTGAACTATTGCAATATGTGATCAATGATGATTTTCTAAGGGAAATTTGTGCTTACCAATCCTGAGACATGGTAATTTTTCCATAATTCAATACGCCGATGACACGATCATCATCCTTGCAGGTTGCAGTGCTCAACTCTTACATCTCAAAAGGGTTTTACCAGATTTTGCCTTATCATCGGGACAGAAAATAAACTTTCAGAAGTGTATATTGGTGTCCATAAATGTAAACCCAATAGCAATGTATGATCTTACTTCTGTGTTTGGATGTGAAGTGGGGAAAATGTCGTTCGCATATTTAGGCCTTCCTCTCGGCACCACCAAACCCACAATGACAGATCTCCTGCCACTTGTGGACAGAGCTGTGAGAAGGCTATCTAGTACATGTTCTCTCCTATGCCATGCTTCTAGGATCACCTTGGTCAATCCTATTGCTACATCTATGATTAAGTTTGCAACATGCACTTTGCAGTTGAATCCAGAATTCATACAGTACTTTGACAAGGTAAGAAGAAGATTTGTTTGGACTAAGAAATCGGAACAAGGGGAGACTTGCAATTCTTTGGTAGCTTGGCAGAGAGTGTGTTGTCCCAAGGCACGTGCTGGTCTTGGTGTCATCAATCTGAAAGTTCAAAAACAAGGTCTTCCGCTCAAATTTCTTGATAAATTGTATAACAGGGCTAACCTGCCTTAGGTACACCTCATTTGGGATTCTTCACAAACCTTAACAACAATATTCTTACTAAAGCATAATTACTCACCAACATGACTCACATATCACTATCTCCATATCGCAAAAACTATTGCAAGGAATCAAGTTTTAATATCCAATGATCTTCATGAAAGTTTTTATTATATCCATCTTGAATATCTATCACTTTGGGACCAAATTCATATCTCGTACAAATTACCATTACTATTCTTAACTCTCAAAAAGATCTGAGTGAAGCATGAGAGCATAAATATTTCTTCAAAATTTTCAACTCTCAAAATAATATAAGTGAAGCTTGAGAGCATATTTCCTTAAAGTTTACTAACTCTCAAAATGATAGAAGTGAAGCATGAGAGCATATTTCTTTAAAATTTACTAAGTCTCCAAATGATATAAGTGAAGCACAAGAGCATGTTTCTTTAAAATATAACCACCACCATGCTAAAAAAGATATAAGTAGTACTAGAGCAATTCCCTAGATCAAAAAAATTAAGTGAAGCACATAGAGCAATTCTAACAAATCAAGATATCATTATGGCTCTCTCAAACAAGTGTGTTCAACAAGGATGATTATGACAAACTAAAAAGCAAAACAATCAAAGACTCATATAATACAAGACGCTCCAAGCAAAACTCATAATATGCGATGAATAAAAATATAGCTCCAAGTAAAATTACCGATGGTCGTTAGAAGAAAGAGGGGATGCCTTCCGGAGCATCCCCAAGCTTAGTTGCCTGCGAGTCCTTGAATATTACCTTGGGGTGCCTCGGGCATCCCCAAGCTTAGGCTCTTGCCACTCCTTATTCCTTCATCCATCGTGATCTCACGCAAAACTTGAAAACTTCAATCACACAAAACTTAACAAAACCTTCGTGAGATCTGTTAGTATTAGAAAACAGTATAACTCAGCTAGCTACGGCCTCCCACAGCGTTTTGACGCCCTTAACCATTCGATCAGGCTCATGAACGCACCAGATCGTTTTAGCATGCCGCACAACACCGTTGCCCTCTTGTGCTGCGTGATCTACATGAGCCGTCCGTGCCAACGTCAAAAGGGCCGCTGCTCCTCAGAACGATCTGGGCTCTTTCTGGTGAACCGGGCCAACGTGTTGTCCGTCCTCCAGTAACGTCTATGGTAGTGCAGATGTGTTACTATCTGTTTGCCTCCTCTACTCCGTGACCCGTACATATATATGTTGCCTGCATCGGATCCTTTGATGTGTATAGATAGATAGTTTGGCGACCCCCACCCCCCTGTGTTGTCATGAGCGCACCTTAATTCAGGGTTTGCCCGGATGGCGGCCAAAGAAGCCGTTCCCGCTGTCCTACGATGCCCCCTGTTTGTAGGTGCATCTGTTCTACATATGGCTTGCGTTTGATTAACGTCACCCCATTACTCCAGACTCGCCCGTCTCTCTCCTTTGGTCTCCAGTATAAATTTGTTTGCTTCCCATGGACGGACGTTTGGTGACATATGAAGTAGCTTGTTTGCTTGCTTGCTGGATGGATGGAGCTGATGTTGCTTTGCCACATATTCTGGTCGTATAGTTTTTATACGGGACAATCACATTTGAGCCCCTAGTTGTGTCACACCCGGGTGTTTTGGCCCTAAATTCAAAAAACCCTCGTTTCTGTCCAAGCTCGTTTACTCCTCTTATGCTTTTGCCCTTTGACCGTTTTACCGCAACTTTGAAAACTTTGTAACGAATTCATACTAACTCAGAAAAATACAAATAAGATATCAAAATGATCGAAAAACATCACCTATATGTGCATGTCATTTGCATTCATGACAAAAGTGCTCAAAAGTCCCTATCTTAGTTTGAGCTCATATGATGTCAGCATGAATAGTAAATGATGAAAAAATTGAAAACAAATTCAAAACATATAGGTGATGTTTATCCGAACATTTTGATATCTTATATGCATTTTTCTGAGTTAGTATGAATTCATTATGAAGTTTTCAAAGTTACGGTCAAACTGTCAAAGGGTAAAAGCATAAGAAGAGTAAACGAGCTCGGGCAGAAACGAGGGTTTTTCGAATTTAGGGGCAAAACACACGGGTGTGACACAACTAGGGGCTCAAATGTAATTGTCCCTTTTTATATGGTTGTTTGGTGGCCTTGGCCTATCTTACTTCACGTCCTAATTTGCGTTCCTTTTTGTGCTTGCACTTTGCAAGCATATGGTAAGTTTTCTGTCTTGTGGTTTGCTCTCATCTACTCTCTGATGAATACTTGCTAGCCACTTTCCATAAAAGCATTATTGGATAAAATAAACCATTTACAGCCTAGCTCAGATGGACATTTGATACACATTTAATTATAATTCCTTGAAAGTATTACTGGATAAGAAATTCTGAATAGAAAAGAAGTATTGTCTTCTTTGTGCACATAGAAATAAATTGCTTAAATTCTGTCCTTGATTTCTTTGTTTGAAAGTATTATTGGTTTTAAAAAATACAATGACATAAATCATCATCTTTATTTAGTTTTACACTATCTGCTTAAAGTGCATGTTCTTCTTTTTGTCTGATCTTCCATTTTTGTGCCTCACATGCAGGGTGTTACTATTGAAAATGGGGAAACGCTTCCACTCTGCACACTTAGGTACACTGCTTACTGGAGGAAATCTCAAGCTTGCACGTCTATCGATTTCTTGAGTCAACCAGAAAGATTCCACTGGAAAATTATTGGCACAATCAAGAGCTTGGAGATATTGTTAATGTAAAATAGTTGTTATGTGCATATATTTCGTCATGCTTACATAAATTTTGTGTGTATGTAATGCTTACTAATTGTAATTGGTGTGTTTATTTGTCATAGTGGACAATAATCTTTCAGCTGAAACTATGTGTAAGCAGCACTAAACTTTTTGTTACTTTTCTGTGCCAAAAGGATGTAGTTTGACACGCTCTTCCTTGTTTTGGTGCTGAAATTTTAGTGTGATTTGCTATGACGTGTAGATAAACTGATCCATGCTGCTCATTATAAAACTGATTCATAAAAATAAAGTGCATGCATGATCCAGTATGGAGGATATATGTTCACCTTGACAAATAAAAACTAAAGTCATGAAATTTTTCAGAAAGGAAATCTTCAATTGTTAACTATTCAGGAAAAATGCAATGAACTGTTTTAGAGCACAGAAAAATCCTTGACATACTCATTGTATTTTGTCGGTATACTTATACTTGGAATACCATTTCTATTGGGTTTTCTCTTTGTATGGCATACACCTATACCTGGAATATCACTTTTGTTCATATTTTTTGTCATATTTGTATTGACCATTAGGGACAGGGCGTGGCAACGCGCACATTTATGTTCTAGTAATAAAACAAATCACTACTTTAAGTACTGATGTATACCCATTCATATTTTGTTATTGCATTATACCTACTTTATTCTACTGTACCATGGCTGATACCTGATACGTCTCCAACGTATCTATAATTTTTGATTGCTCCATGCTATTATATTATCTATTTTGGATGTTAATGGGCTTTATTTTACACTTTTATATCATTTTTGGGACTAACCTACTAACCGGAGGCCCAGCCCAAATTGCTGTTTTTTTTGCCTATTTTAGGGTTTCGAAGAAAGGGAATATCAAACGGAGTCCAAACGGAATGAAACCTTCGGGAACGTGATTTTCTCAACAAACATGATCCAGCAGACTTGGAGTGGGCGTCAAGAAACGACCGAGGAGGGCACGAGGCAGGGGGTGTGCCTACCCCCCTAGGCGCGCCCTCCACCCTCGTGGGCCCCTTGTTGCTCCACCGACATACTTCTTACTCCTATATATATATATATATCCACATACCGCCCAAACATCCAGGAGCACCACGAAAACCTAATTCTACCGCCGCAACCTTCTGTACCCGATAGTTCCCATCTCGGGGCCTTTCCCGGAGCTCCACCGGAGGGGGCATTGATCACGGAGGGCTGCTAGTTGAGTAGTTGTGAATTTGATAATTGTTTTGAGATATGGAGATGGTGATATTAGAGTCATGCTAGTTGAGTAGTTGTGAATTTGAGAAATACTTGTGTTGAATTTTGTGATTCCCGTAGCATGCACGTATGGTGAACCGTTATGTGATGAAGTCGGAGCATGATTTATTTATTGATTGTCCTCCTTATGAGTGGCGGTCGGGGACGAGCGATGGTCTTTTCCTACCAATCTATCCCCCTAGGAGCATGCGCATAATACTTTGTTTCGATAACTAATAGATTTTTGCAATAAGTATGTGAGTTATTTATGACTAATGTTGAGTCCATGGATTATACACACTCTCACCCTTCCACCATTGCTAGCCTCTCTAGCATCGCGCAACTTTTGCCGGTACCATAAACCCACCATATAGCTTCCTCAAAACAGCCACAATACCTACCTGTTATGGCATTTCCATAGCTATTCCGAGATATATTGCCATGCAACTTCCCACCGTTCCGTTATTATGACACACTTCATCATTGTCATATTGCTTGCATGATCATGTAGTTGACATCGTATTTGTCGCAAAGCCACCATTCATAATTCTTCATACATGTCACTCATGCATCATTACACATCCCGGTACACCACTGGAGGCATTCACATAGAGTCATATTTTGTTCTAAGTATTGAGTTATAATTCTTGAGTTGTAAGTAAATAAAGTGTGATGATCATCATTATTAGAGGATTGTCCCAAGTGAGGAAAGGATGATGGAGACTATGATTCCCCCACAAGTCAGGATGAGACTCCGGACGAAAAAAAGAGAAAAGAGGCCAAAAAAAGAAGGCCCAAATAAAAAAAATGAGAGAAAAAGAGAGAAGGGACAATGCTACTATCCTTTTTCCACACTTTTGCTTCAAAGTAGCACCATGATCTTCATGATAGAGAGTCTCCTAGGTTGTCACTTTCATATACTAGTGGGGATTTTTCATTATAGAACTTGGCTTGTATATTCCAATGATGGGCTTCCTTAAATTGCCCTAGGTCTTCGTGAGCAAGCGAGTTGGATGCACACCCACTTAGTTTCTTTTGTTGAGCTTTCATATACTTATAGCTCTAGTGCATCCGTTGCATGGCAATCC
Source organism: Triticum dicoccoides (assembly GCF_002162155.2). Classification (NCBI taxonomy): domain Eukaryota; kingdom Viridiplantae; phylum Streptophyta; class Magnoliopsida; order Poales; family Poaceae; genus Triticum; species Triticum dicoccoides. The sequence goes on along the minus strand of NC_041380.1, from coordinate 290,066,151 downwards.
CTACTCACTCACATTGATATCTATTGATGGGCATCTTCATAGCCCGTTGATACGCCTAGTTGATGCGAGACTATCTTCTCCTTTTTTGTCTTCTCCACAACCACCATTCTATTCCACATATAGTGCTATATCCATGGCTCACGCTCATATATTGCATGAAGATTGAAAAAGTTTGAGAACATCAAAAGTATGAAACAATTGCTTGGCTTGTCATCGGGGTTATGCATGATTTAAATATTTTGTGTGGTGAAGATAGAGCATAGCCAGACTATATGATTTTGTAGGGATAACTTTCTTTGGCCATGTTATTTTGAGAAGACATGATTGCTCAGTTAGTATGCTTGAAGTATTATTATTTCTATGTCAATATTAAACTTTTATCTTGAATCTTTCGGATATGAACATTCATGCCACAATAAAGAAAAATTACGTTGAGAAATATGTTAGAAAGCATTCCACATCAATAATTCGTCTTTTATCATTTACCTACTCGAGGACGAGCAGGAATTAAGCTTGGGGATGCTTGATACGTCTCCAACGTATCTATAATTTTTGATTGCTCCATGCTATTATATTATCTATTTTGGATGTCAATGGGCTTTATTTTACACTTCCATATCATTTTGGGACTAACCTACTAACCGGAGGCCCAGCCTAAATTGCTGTTTTTGCCTATTTTAGGGTTTCGAAGAAAAGCAATATCAAACGGAGTCCAAACGGAATGAAACCTTCGGGAACGTGATTTTCTCAACAAACGTGATCCAGGAGACTTGGAGTGGGCGTCAAGAAACGATCGAGGAGGGCACGAGGCAGGGTGCGCGCCTACCCCCTGGGCGCGCCCTCCACCCTCGTGGGCCCCTCGTTGCTCCACCGATGTACTTCTTCCTCCTATATATATCCACGTACCCCCCAAACATCTAGGAGCACAACGAAAACCTAATTCTACCGCCGCGACCTTCTATACCCGAGAGATCCCATCTCGGGGCCTTTTCCGGAGCTCCGCCGGAGTGGGCATTGATCACGGAGGGCCTGTACATCAACTCCATGGCCTCTCTGGTGATGTGTGAGTAGTTTACTTCAGACCTTCGGGTCCATAGTTATTAGCTATATGGCTTCTTCTCTCTCTTTGGATCTCAATACAAAGTTCTCCTCGATCTTCTTGGAGATCTATTCAATGTAATCTTCTTTTGTGGTGTGTTTGTCGAGATCCGACGAATTGTGGGTTTATGGTCCAGTTTATCTATGAACAATATTTGAATCTCCTCTGAATTCTTTTATGTATGACTGGTTTATCTTTGCAAGTCTCTTTGAATTATCAGTTTAGTTTGGCCTACTAGATTGATCTTTCTTGCAATGGGAGAAGTGCTTAGCTTTGGGTTCAATCTTGCGGTGCTCGATCCCAGTGACAGAAAGGGAACCGACACATATTGTATTGTTGCCATCGAGGATAAAAAGATGGGGTTTATATCATATTACATGAGTTTATCCCTCTACATCATGTCATCTTACTTAAAGAATTACTCTGTTCTTATGAACTTAATACTCTAGATGCATGCTGGATAGTGGTCGATGTGTGGAGTAATAGTAGTAGATGCATAATTGTTTCGGTCTACTTATCATGGACGTGAGGCCTATATACATGATCATACCTAGATATTCTCATAACTAAGCTCAATTCTATCAATTGCTCGACAGTAATTCGTTTACCCACCGTAATACTTATGCTCTTGAGAGAAGCCACTAGTGAAACCTATGGCCCCCGGGTCTATCTTCCATCATATTAATCTTCCAACACTTAGTTATTTCTTTTGCTGTTTATTTTACTTTGCATCTTTATTTCTATTTATCATAAAGATACCAAAAATATTATCTTATCATATCTATCAGATCTCACTCTCGTAAGTGACCGTGAAGGGATTGACAACCCCTTTATCGCGTTGGTTGCGATGTTCTTATTTGTTTGTGTAGGTGCATGGGACTCGAGCGTGATCTCCAACTGGATTGATACCTTGGTTCTCAAAAACTGAAGGAAATACTTACACTACTTTGCTGCATCACCCTTTGCTCTTCAAGGGAAAACCAACGCAGTGCTCAAGAGGTAGCAAGAAGGATTTCTGGTGCCGTTGCTGGGGATATTCGCGCCAAGTCAAGTCAAGATTTGACTCCCAACAATGAGCCATTTTTGGCACCGTTGCCGGAGTCTACATACAAGTCAAGACATACCAAGTACCCATCACAAACCCTTATCCCTCGCATTACATTATTTGCCATTTGCCTCTCGTTTTCCTCTCCCCCACTTCACCCTTGCCATTTTATTTGCCCTCTTTTCCTCTCGCCCTCTTTTTCCGTTCCCCTTCTCTTTTTATCTTTGCCTTCTTTTACCCGTTTCTTGTTTTCTTGTGTGTTGGATTGCTTGCTTGTCACGATGGCTCAAGATAATACTAAATTGTGTGACTTTACCAATACCAACAACAATGATTTTCTTAGCACTCCGATTGCTCCTCTTACCGATGCTGAATCTTGTGAAATTAATGCTGCTTTGTTGAATCTTGTCATGAAAGATCAATTCGCCGGCCTTCCTAGTGAAGATGCCGCTACCCATCTAAACAACTTTGTTGATTTGTGTGATATGCAAAAGAAGAAAGATGTGGATAATGATATTGTTAAACTTCAGCTATTTCCATTTTCGCTTAGAGATCGTGCTAAAGCTTGGTTTTCGTCTTTGCCTAAAAATAGTATTGATTCATGGAATAAGTGCAAAGATGCTTTTATCTCTAAGTATTTTCCTCCCGCTAAAATCATCTCTCTTTGAAACGATATTATGAATTTTAAGCAACTTGATCATGAACATGTTGCACAATCTTGGGAGAGGATGAAATTAATGATACGTAATTGCCCTACACATGGTTTGAATCTTTGGATGATTATACATAATTTTTATGCCGGAATGAATTTTGCTTCTAGAAATCTTTTAGATTTAGCCGTGGGAGGCACTTTTATGGAAATCACTTTAGGAGAAGCTACTAAACTCCTAGATAATATTATTGTTAATTGTTCTCAATGGCACATCGAAAGATCTACTAATAAAAAAGTGCATGCGATAGAAGAAATTAATGTTTTGAGTAGAAAGATGGATGCACTTATGAAATTTTTTGCTAACAAGAGTGCTCCTACTGATCCTAATGATATGCCTTTGTGTACTTAGATTGAGAATAATAATGAATCTATGGATGTGAATTTTGTTGGTAGGAACAATTTTGGTAACAATGCGTATAGAGGTAATTTTAATTCTAGGCCGTTTCCTAGTAATTCCTCTAATAATTATGGTAATTCCTGCAACAATTCTTATGGAAATGTTAATAAGATTCCCTCTGATTTTGAATCTAATATTAAGGAATTTATTAGTTCACAAAAGAGTTCCAATGCTTTGATTAAAGAAAAAATGCTTAAGATTGATGACTTGGCTAGGCACGTTGATAGAATTTCTCTTGATGTTGATTCTTTGAAACTTAGATCTATTCCACCTAAGCATGATATCAACGAGTCTCTCAAAGCCATGAGAATTTCCATTGATGAGTGCAAAGAAAGAACCGCTAGGATGCGTGCTAAGAAAGATTGCTTTGTGAAAGTGTGTTCTTCTGGTTTTCATGATAATAAGGATGAAGATCTAAAAGTTATTGATGTGTCTACTATTAAATCTTTGTTTTTCAATATGAATCTTGATAATGATGGGACTGAAGATGAGCCACCTTTACCTAGAAGGCGTTCAAAAAATTCGGAGTTTTTAGATCTTGATGCAAAAATTGGTAAAAGTGGGATTGAAGAGGTCAAAACTTTAAATAGCAACGAACCCACTATTATGGATCAAGGAATTTAATTATGAAAATTGCTCTTTGATTGATTGTATTTCCTTGTTGCAATCCATGCTAAATTCTCCTCATGCTTATAGTCAAAATAAAGCGTTTACTAAACATATCGTTGATGCCTTGATGCAATCTTACGAAGAAAAACTTGAGTTGGAAGTTTCTATCCCTAGAAAACTTTATGATGAGCGGGAACCAACTATTAAAACTAAAATTAAAGATCATGAATGCTATGCTTTGTGTGATTTGGGTGCTAGTGTTTCCACGATTCCAAAGACTTTGTGTGATTTGTTAGGTTTCCGTGATTTTGATGATTATTCTTTAAACTTGCACCTTGCGGATTCCACTATTAAGAAACCTATGGGAAGAATTAATGATGTTCTTATTGTCCCAAATAGGAATTATGTGCCCGTAGAGTTTATCGTTCTTGATATAGATTGCAATCCTTCATGTCCTATTATTCTTGGTAGACCTTTCCTTAGAACGATTGGTGCAATTATTGATATGAAGGAAGGAAAATTAGATTCCAATTTCCGTTAAGGAAAGGCATGGAACACTTTCCTAGAAAGAAAATTAAATTACCTTATGAATCTATTATAAGAGCCACTTATGGATTGCCTACCAAAGATGGCAATACCTAGATCTATCCTTGCTTTTTATGCCTAGCTAGGGGCGTTAAACGATAGCGCTTGTTGGGAGGCAACCCAATTTTATTTTTATTCCTTGCTTTTTGCTCATGTTTAGTAATAAATAATTTCTCCCACTCGGCCTTGGTCATCATGGCTAACGCCATCTGAACCTCGCGAGGTGAGGCTTGTATATGAATCTCCGCTACTCAAGAGCTAGCCTGAGGAGGCCGCTCCTTCTGGAGGTCTTGGTGTCGTTCGCCTCGCGAGGCTTGGCCCCTCGCGAGGGTCTTGAGTTGCTGATGCTGAAGGTGGGCCGTACTAGGCCGTCGATGGAGCCACGCCGTGGGCCGCAGGTAGGCAAGTCTGGGTACCCCCATTCCCAGGACACCGACAGTAGCCCCATTGCCCAAGGTGCGCGCGGACTTGGCTTCGGGGCGAAGCCAAAGGGCAAGTGCGGAGTGCTGCAGGCTCTAACCGCCTGTGCCTTGGTCGACGTGTGGCGCTTGATTGGACGTGGGTGCCTTCGCTTCCCCAAATTGCCTTAGCAACTGTCCAGGGCTGACAAAGGCTGGTGCCTGCCGCCAAGCCTTCATTGCCTTCCCTTCGTCTTGCTCCGGATCCCCTTCTCCTTCTGCTTAGAAAACCTCCGGATCTACCGAATCTCTTCCCCAAGCTCACCGCCAATGGCCCCTGACAAGCCGAAGCCTCCTACTTCTCCTGCGTGCCAGGCCCTCTCGTTCGAGCTGGCCCTTGGCGCGTCCTCCGTCACCAAGGAGAAGCATCTTGCTGTCGCACTCTCGTTGACGCCGACAGCGCCAAGGATGGAGGGGAGACAGTGCTCTGGGTCGGCTCCACCAATCCGGGGACCTTGGGGGAGAACTCCTACCTGTAAGTGCATCTAGTGCCACCCCTAGTTGGTTTTGGATCATTGACGACAAACCTAGTTGAGGGACTAATGTGTTTGTGAGAATTGCAGGATAACACAGGTAGAAGTCCCTCATTGATTCGGTTTTCCTACCAGAGATGACCCCTAAAAATGTATGAAGACATTGAAGTCAAAGGTGGTATATGAAGATATTCACATTGAAGACTATGACAAGAGAAGACACCACATGAAGCCTATGGAGCTCGAAGACTTAGATCTTTCGTAGTTCTCTTTCTTCTGTGTTGAGTCATAGGAACCACCGTACTATTAAGTTGGGTCCAAGAGAACCAGTCAGAATGACTGAAGTGATGCTTAAACAAAACCTATGTCTTCGAGTGAAGACTTTGAGAGCGAATCTTGTCCAGAGTCGGGCAAGTCAGCTTTGCTTGAAGCCCAAGTAAAGTTGCGGTGTGAGTTTGAAATCTGACCGTTGGAACACGTGTCAGTTCCTTAGTGACCCAGGGTCATTTCGGACAAATCAGGTCGGGTTGCCAAGTGGCTATAAATAGCCCACCCCCTACAACCATAAAAGGTTGGCTGCTCAGATTCAGAGTACGGCTTTTGTCGTTTGAGAGCAACCCACCTCGAAGCCTTTGAGAGAGAATTCCTTGCGAGGATAAAGCCCTAACCACCCAGAGCCAAAGAGAATTAGGCATCACTTAAGTCTTCTTGTCTGTGTGATCCGAAGACTTATTACACTTGAGGACTGTGCATCCTCCAGCCGGTTAGGCGTCGCGTTCTGAGCATCCAAGAGACATTGTGGATTGCCGGTGAACGAAGTCTGTGAAGGTTTGGGAGTCTACCTTGAAGACTTACCAGAGTGATTGGGCGAGGTCTGTGTGACCTTAGCTCAAGGGGAATACGGTGAGGACTGGGTGTCCTGAGCTGCGTGTTCAGGACTGGGTGTCCGGGACTGTGTGTCCTAAGGTTTAAATACCTAGCCACCCTAACCATACGTACAGTTGTCACAACAACTAGAACTGGTCCAACAAATCATTGTCTTCAACGAGTCACTGGTTTCATCTTCCCTTCCCTTTACTTACTGTTACTCCTTGTGAAGTCATTGTATGTTCGCACTATCTTTTGTCTTCACTGAGTGACTGCGTGTTCTGTGTGGCTTCACAATATCTTCCTACCTGATCCTTACTACATTGCTGCTATTAGTCATTGTGCTTTCACTCTATTGAATACTTGACTATGGCTTGCCTAGTGTAGTCTACCTTCCGCTGCAGGGTAATAGGTTTATTTCTACCATTTGTCTTCATAACTTCCATGTTTTGAAGACTTTAATAAAAATCGCCTATTCACCCCCCCTCTAGTCGATATAACCCACTTTCAATTGGTATCAGAGCAAGGTGCTCCCTTGTTCTGTGTGATTCGGTTTAACCACCTGGAGTTTTAGCTATGTCGACTGCAGGAATAATTAAAGTCTCCGCTGCGTGCCCCGTCTTCGATGGAACTGAATATCCCTACTAGAAGAATAAGATGCGCATGCATCTTGAAGCCATTGACGTCGACCTATGGTATGTCGTCAAGAACGGCATTCCCAAGGCTGGAGAAGGTGTCACTGTTGCTGATGTCACGAAGTTTGTTCAACTGGACTCTACTGCCAAGAATATCATCTGTGGTCATCTGACCAAAGGACAGTATGGCCGTGTGAGTGCTTTGGAAACATCTAAGCTGGTCTGGGACTGGCTCTCCAAGGTCAATGAAGGCGTCTCAACCCAGAGAGATCAGAGAATCAGTGTCCTTCGCAACCTCTTTAACCGCTTCAAGAGAAATGACAATGAGAATGTCCAGCTCACATTTGACCGACTCACTGACATCACAAATGAGCTTCAAGCCCTCGGCGCTACTGAGGTCACCAAACATGAAGTCGTCAAGACACTACTGAGATCACTTGATAGTTCGTTTGACACCCTAGCCCTGATGATTCAAGAACGTCCTGATTTCAAGACACTCGATCCGTCTAACATACTTGAGAGGCTCAACACACATGAGTTTCAGCTTTCTGAGAAAAGAGATATCTACGGTCCAAACTATGGGCGAACTCGTGCCTTGAAGGCAAAAGGTGTCTCCTCATCTGAAGAAGAATCTGACAGCAGTTCGGATGATCCTGAAGACATTGGAAGGGAACTTGCTATGCTTGTGAAGAAGTTCCAAGAATTCACCAAGAAGAAAGGTTTAAGAAAGTCTTCCCGATCAAGCTCAAGGAATGATGAAGCTTCTGCTCACGACTACAAGAATAAAACATGTCACAAGTGCAAGAAACCTGGCCACTTCATCTCTGAGTGTCCACAGTGGGACAATGAGAACAAAAAGAAGAAGAAGAGCAAGGAATATGACTCTGACGACAAGAAGAAGAAGAAATACTCAAAGTCTTCTTCCAAGTCTTCCTCAAAGTCTTCATCACACAAGAAGAGCTCATCTGGCAAGGAACGTGCGTTTGTTGGCAAGGAAATGGATTCAGAGGAGGAGTCCGCTTCTGAGGAGGCGGAGGTGGAGTCTGAGGAGTCCAATTCAGGCGTCGCAAGTCTGGCTATGGCATACGTTGCCAAGTCCATCTTCAACACTGAAGAAATGACTTCATCACCGACACCGATGCAAATGACAAGGACTACTCTGCTTCTACCTACTGCTTGATGGCACGCGGTGCCAAGGTGAACACACGCACTACTCACTATCAAACATCTAGTGACGATGACTCTGATTGTGGTTCAAAACCCAGCTACAAAACACTTGCTAAAATTGCAACTGAACAACAGAAAGCTATGGAACATATTCAAAAACTGTTAGACAGAAGCGATGATCTGTTAGGTGCTGAAATGACTCGATCTGAATCCTTAATTGAAGACATAAAAAATCTTCACATTAAGTATGTGGAACTTGAAAGCCGTCATGAAACTCTCTCAACAACTCATGAAAAGCTTTCGTATGATTATCTTCAAAGGAAGCAAGATCTTGAGAAATTGAGAGCGGCTCATGAAGATCTTCAAAAGGAAAACGAGTCACTTCCCGCCAAACAGATCAGTTCCGCTCAGGAAGGATTTGAACCACCATGTTTTAAATGCATTGAGCGCGATAATGCTACTTCTGTTGCTGAATGTTCTACTGGTACTACTGTTGCAATATCTTCAACTGTTGATGTGGTAACTAACCCCTCTGCTGAGGATACCACTGCTATTGCTGATGAGAATGCTAGGTTGAAGACATTGCTTGAAACAGGGATGTACAAAAGTCTTAAAGGGCATCAGACACTATGTGATGTCCTCAAAAAGCAGATTCTAAACCGAAACCCGAGGAAAGAGGGTGTTGGGTTTGTAAGGAAAATGAATGCTGATGGCTCTTACTGGAAACCTGAGCAGTACCCCAAAACCACGTGGGTTGCTGCAAAGGAACCTTCAGCAGATCCATCCAATCTATCTGGCTTCACTTGTGCTAACCCCATTATCATTGATGAATCCCTTGATGCAAACTATAAACTGTTTAAGAATCAGAATGGTGAAGTGTTTGCCAGGTACATTGGTACTAACTGTAGGAATGGATCGCCTATGAAGAAGATCTGGGTTCCGAAAAGTTGTCTGGAGAATCTTCCTGTGAATGTCATCATGACACCTCACGTGAAGAAGACAAACCTCAGACCAAAGGCTTCATACGGTCCAAAGGCTTCAAACAGACAGAGGACTCACCTGAGTCGCACTAACGCAAATGTTTTGCAGGGAAACCATACTCAGGCATATGAATATGAGAGTGGTTCATCAAACCGTCATGTTCATAAGACCAAGAACTATTCTGCTTATTCTTATGAGTACTATTGTCCGCCTGCAAGACTGTTTGCTAGGGCTCCAAAGCCAAAGTTCTCAGATGCTGCACTTAGACTTATTGCTTCTAAGCCACCCTTGAAGATGTGGGTGGCTACGAAAGCTTAACTCTCTTTTGCAGGGAAAGGTCTCCAGCAGAAAACCAAAATTGTCTGACGCTATTGTTGGGGACCTTAAACATCTTGTAGGGCGCAAGATCAAATGCCCGAATGGTATTACTATGTGCTTCGTTCCTGAATCGCTTGCTACTCTCCCTATTAGTCCTAATCTGGATCTAAGCTTTAATAACCCACTGGTTCGTCAAATGTTTTTGCTTCACAATGCTCTTCGTGAAGCCTATCCCCCTAACTGCATTGTAGGGTACGACACCAGCGTCTTCAGAATGGATTATTGATAGTGGGTGTACAAATCACATGACTGGAAAAAGAAGTCTTCTTATGGACTCAACCTTACGTCCATCCGACAAGAGCCACATCACATTTGCTGACACTGGTAAAAGTAAGGTATTGGGTCTAGGTAGAGTTGCAATCTCAAGGGATCAACACATGGATAAAGTCATGCTTGTTGAATCCCTTGGCTTCAACTTAATGTCTGTCACAATGCTTTGCGATTTAAACATGATCGTAATATTTGGAAAATATCGTTGCCTTGTTCTAATGGAATCTGACAAGTCCCTAGTATTTGAAGGGTATCGAAAAGATGATTTGTACGTGGTAGATTTCTCAGCAGGACCACAGCTTGCCGTATGTCTTCTAGCAAAAGCTTCAGAATGTTGGCTCTGGCATCAGAGGCTTGGGCATGCTGGCATGAGGAACCTCCACACCCTGGCAAAGAAGAAGCATGTCATAGGCATCGAGGGCGTCAAGTTCAAGAAAGATCACTTATGCGGTGCCTGTGAGGCAGGAAAGATGACGAGGGCCAAACATCCCTCGAAGACAATCATGACCACTACTCGACCCTTCGAACTGCTTCACATGGATCTTTTCGGTCCCACTCATTACTCAACTCTTACTACTACTGGTTGTCTCTATGGCTTTGTCATTGTTGATGATTATTCTAGATATACTTGGGTGCACATAATCCTTTACAAGACTGAAGTGCAGGATGTCTTTAGACGCTTCGCCAATCGAGCAATGAACAACTATGGCGCCAAGATAAAGCATATCAGAAGTGACAATGGCACTGAATTCAAGAACACTGGCCTTGATACATATCTTGATACCTTGGGCATCACACAAGAATTCTCAACCCCGTACACGCCACAGCAGAATGGGGTCATCGAACGCAAGAACAGAACACTCATTGAGATGGTCAGAACGATGCTAGATGAATACAAGACTCCATGAAAATTCTGGTCTGAAGCCATTGATACTGCATGCCATACAATCAATCGTGTTTATCTTCACAAGCTTCTGAACAAGACATCTTATGAGCTCCTTACTGGCAAGAAGCCAAACGTCAATTACTTCAGAGTATTTGGCGCCAGGTGCTGGATCAAGGACCCACATCACACCTCAAAGTTTCCACCAAAAGGACATGAGGGTTTTATGCTTGGATATGGAAAGGATTCGCACTCCTACAGAGTCTTCAATCTCTTTCATTACAAAGTGGTTGAAATAGTGGATGTGCGGTTCGATGAGACCAACGGTTCACAAACAGAGCAACTGCCAAATGTGCTAGATGAAGTTCCATCCAGTGAATCAATCAAGCTAATGGGAACTGGAGAAATTATACCTTCTGAAGCTCATCCTGAAGAAGAACTTATCATCTCAGCACCTGATCAACATGAAGACAATGCTCAGCCTGAAGACATTCCTTCTAACAACGACAATGATGAGCAAGAGCAAAATCTTCGCCCTGTACATCCTCGCGTTGCCAATGAAGTGCAGATTGAAAGAATAATTAATAGCATCAATGCACCAGGTCCACTCACTCGTTCAAGGGCAACTCAGCTAGCAAATTTCTGTGGGCACTTCGCATTCATCTCAATAACAGAACCCAAGAAAGTTGAAGAAGTCTTCATGGAACCTGAATGGATTCAAGCTATGCAAGACAAGCTTCAACAGTTTGAGCTGAATAATGTATGGGAACTGGTCAAGCGTCCCGATCCCCGGAAGCATAACATAATAGGCACCAAATGGATATACCACAACAAGCAAGATGAGCATGGTCAAGTTGCCAGAAACAAAGCTCGTCTCGTTGCTCAAGGATATACTCAAGTGGAAGGCATTGACTTCGATGAAACATTTGCTCCTGTGGCTAGACTTGAAGCCATACGCATACTGCTGGCCTATGCAAATCATCACAACATACTTCTTTATCAAATGGATGTGAAGGGCGCCTTCCTCAATGGCAAGATTGAAGAAGAAGTGTATGTTTCACAACCTCCTGGCTTTGAAGATCCAAAACATCCTGACATGGTATACAAGCTCAACAAGGCACTGTATGGCCTCAAACAAGCCCCTCGGGCCTGGTATGACACACTCAAATACTTCCTGAAGAGCAAAGGCTTCATACTTGGTTCTCTCGACCCCACTCTCTTCATGAAGACATATGATGGTGAACTATTTGTGTGCCAAATATATGTGGATGACATTATCTTCGGCTGCACCAATCAGAAGTACAGTGAAGAGTTTGGATATATGATGCAAGAGCAATATCAAATGTCTATGATGGGAGTGCTGAAGTTCTTTCTCGGTATTCAAATACGACAACAACGCAACGACATCTTCATATCTCAAGAGAAGTATCTCAAAGATTGCCTGAAGAAGTTCGGTATGCAAGACTTCAAAGGCTTCACGACGCCAATGCCAGCCAAGCATCATCTGGGTCCTGACGACAATGGTAAAGAGTTCGATCAAAAGGTATACCGCTCCATGATTGGTTCTTTACTTTATCTATGTGCATCTAGGCCAGATATTATGCTTAGTGTTTGCATGTGTGCTCGATTTCAAGCGGCACCAAAGGAGTCGCATCACTTAGCTGTGAAGCGAATTCTTCGATATTTGGCTCACACCCCAACTCTAGGATTATGGTATCCAAAGGGCTCAGAGTTTGATCTGGTTGGATTCTCGGATGCTGATTATGCTGGTGACAAAGTTGATCGCAAGTCTACATCAGGCACATGTCACTTTCTGGGACGATCACTTGTATGTTGGTCTTCAAAGAAGCAGAACTGTGTATCTCTCTCCACTGCTGAATCTGAATATATTGCTGTTGGATCTTGCTGCGCTTAGCTTCTATGGATGAAGCAAATGCTCAAAGACTATGGCATTCATCTGAAGCAAGTGCCACTCTACTGCGACAACGAAAGCGCCATCAAGATTGCCAACAACCCAGTTCAGCACTCGAAGACAAAGCACATTGAAATTCGTCATCACTTTCTCAGAGATCATGTTGTGAAGGAAGATATTGATATCATACACGTCAACACTGAAGAGCAATTGGCAGATATCTTCACCAAGCCCTTGGATGAGAAGAGATTTTGCAAGTTACGGTGTGAGCTAAATATCCTAGAATCCTCAAATGTCCTCTGATCAGGCACACATCCTAACCCTTATGCATATTGATGACTTAGATGTGCAACACACGAAGTAAAGTATATCTTCAATCAATGAAGACATACATTCTAACTGTGAATACATTACTGTGGAATTTGACTTCGGAGCGCCATGATAATTGTGCGCCGTGTCTGGGTCTAATACTTCCTATACGGTGGGTAACGCCACCACCAAATGTTCTATTTTGAAGTGTTTCACTCATGGCGTTACCTTGCTATGTCTTCACATTTGGTTTGACTTCAATCTCAACATGTCTTCATGATTATCTTCACTATGTTGATTATATATATATACTAGTGTTTTGTCCTCTATAGCATTCACTTATAGCTATGTCTTCTTGTTGAATCTTTTGAACTAAGTGAATGTGATCGAACCCTAACCTCTCTATGCTATCTATCTCAAACTCTATCTCTCCAAATCATATGCATTCTATTGAAACTGTCAAATGTCTTCTCTACGTCCTTGTCAGCAGAAGATACAAAGACAAACCTTAAGTCCACTTTCAATGCTCATTCCTCCACATGAAACCCGGAGAAGTAGGAACGACCACCCGACAATCCAGGCGTGCGTGGGACGTGGAACAAACCCCAAAATTCTGCATAATGGCCACGTGTTCCTCAGATGCGAATCGCCAGGGGCACCTGTGTAATAATGCAGTGCGGCCCCTGTACCTATAAATACACACTTCACGGCGGTCATTATCTCTTCTTCCACTCTCGCACGAACCCTAGCGCCACCGCTAGCCCTCAACGACGCCGGCGACGAAGCGCTTCGCTGCCGCAACCTCTCCGACGCTGTCTTCACGCCGACCGCGGATATCGTCCTATCCGCCGTCGCCGTAGGTGTCCTCCGTCGCCAAGTTAGGGCATGGAAGATCGAACCGCTCGGCCTCATCTTCCACTCCGTCTAGCAGTTCTTAGTGTGGTAAATAAAACTTCCTTTTTACGGCACCATTGATCCTATGGCTTTGTCACTTTCTACCACAAGCAGCTTCTATTCACACAAGTTAGATCTCTCTCATACTGCATCTCATAACATGCCTAGTATATTCACTTATGCTTCACAAAGTAGTTAGATTCCTCACTTGTACTGATCTCTGGATTCGTACAAATCTGGAACCAACTCCTTATCTATGAGTGAATGTCTTCGCACGATGAGGTCGATGTCTTCTAAACTAATTTATATTCAAAATCTTCTGAGAATGCATATGACCTCTTCCCCTTCCCTCGCACCTTAATGCTGTCACAGGTACATGTCCGTGGGAGAATCCCTTGGTTCTCATAGTCTGCATTCATTTGCAGAATTCTTACAACATCATATAAATTCTCCCGAAGCAAGTTCCTGTTTGTCCAGCAAGCGAAAATCTTTGAAGCCTTTGAACGTGTTGAAGCCTTTCAGTTTAAAGTTCATGGCTTCAGAGAAATCAGCAAGGAAGGGTGGCAGAAAGCGTCGTGGAGAAACATCTAGAGATCTGCCAGATGACCTTTCAGAACTGTACAAGACAGATCCTGAAGAGGATTACAATCAGCGCAAGACCCGAATCCAATGGATTCGAAGATATTGGGCAGAACAATGGTTCAAATACCGATTTGTAACCCAGGAATATGCTGAGAAAAATGCCATCAAGAGACCGTGGGGAGACATCCTATACAAGAATCTTCAACCCAGGTCCAGAGATGAAGCCATTGAACAAGGCTTCTATCCCTACATGGTCCGTGGGCCACAACCTATTGATGCACACCCATCGTCACTACTATGGTGTCGTGACGACATTCTGTTCAAGCGCAACTTCCAGTTTGCCCAGAACTCAGCAAAGCAAAACAAGAAGACATTGGGACTAGATTTCAACCCTGGTCCCTCAGCTCCAAGGGCTGATGGCACACGAGATGCAGAACCCAATGTCGTCGGTCCTTTCTACAACCTTGAAGGCCTCATCACCCATATCTTGGTTCAAGGGACTGCAGTGAATGAGCCTGCAGCTGATGCTGAATCAGATGAAGCGCCTGTAGCGCCGAAGCCAAAGAAGTTGAAGAAGCCTAAAGCTTCAAAGCCTGCCCCTTCACCAAAAATCTCACGGGCGAAGCCACTGGCAACTGCACCTCCTGAAGACAGTGTGCAGTCCGAAGATTTATCACGCACCTCCAAGCCCCAGAAGGTGAAGATGCCTCTGCCACACACCGGCCAAGAGCTAACAGCTGCTGCCATTCTGCACAATGATGCCATTGATCTGTCAAGTGATGAAGATCTTGCAGATGACGCTCTTGAGCAACTCATCAAGAGCAAAGAAGAAGCAGAAATCTTCAATGATCTGCCTCTCTTTGATGTAACAATCATCCACAACTTCATTGATGAATGGTTTGACACGCCAAACATCAGCTTCGACGATCTCCAACTACCCATTAGCCTCAGTGTCGCCTTCCATGGCGCCATTGCTTCAGAGATAGCTATCGCCCAGCGCATTGTTGAACTGAAGCAGAAGATTGACTTTGAGAAATCTCAGTTCAAGAAGCATATGGCCAAGCTCAGCGTGCAAGACGTGAAGAATTTCAAGATTATGCTGCACGAGCTCAAGGAAGCCTTTCTAAAGAAACGTGCAGAAGTTCAGGGTTCTCGTGAGCGCATGAAGGTCCTGGCTGATAGGTGTGTGCAAGCCTACAATGAGGCTGAGAAGCGCAAGGCCCTTGGGCGTCCTGGCATCGACCCTAGGATGGCCGCAAAGAAGAAGAAGAAGCCCGCTACGGCTGAACCCAACGCACCAAGGCAGGAAGCATATCCCATTGTCTTCCCAACTAGAATGACTGGCGCGAAGCCAAAAAGCCGGTCAACCGCTTCAGAGCTGAAGAAGACAAGGACTGCTGAGGCTGAAGCCAGGAAGAGGAAACATCCTGAAGCCTCTGCTACTGCCCCCTCCAAGAAGAAGAGGAAGACAAAGAAAGAACGGGCTGCTCCCACAAAGCCCTTGATTGTTGAACCCATTTCCATGGTTCAACCCGACGCTGATCCACAAGAACGTCAACTGACTGTCCATGAGCCTGCTTTCACAGAGGCTCATGAAGCTGAAGACTTTCCAGCAGCTGATCCCATCGCTGCTGAAGACATTGGTCATCATGACCATGTTGAAGATGATGCAGCCCTTCCTCAGCTAGAACACCAACAGGTATCATCGCATGTGCTAACGCACAACGAACTCCTCAGCATTGGTCGTCCACTAACGCCAATTGCACAGGATGCTTCATGGGAGGATCGCCCACAAGAGGAAGAAGACTCTGAGGCCCAGCCAACACAAACTCCACAGGTGTCGCCCGCGTTGCGCAGGCTTCACAAAGGTCCAAGGCCTCAAGTCTCTGCGTCTGAAGCTAAAACTGCTGAAGACATTCCGGCTGCATCAGCCGATGAAGAAGAAGTACCACAAGCTGCTACTCCCCTGTCCCACCAAGCAGTTCTCGAGGAGAACGTGATTGAAAATCTTGCGACTGCCACCACCAACACCACTGAAGCCACTGATGCTATCATGGCTGAAGCTAATGTGGAGCCCTCACCAACAAAAGCACCAGAAGTCAGCGAAGCCACTGATCCCGCCACTTCTGTTCCTGAGTCTGCTGCCGGTCCTTAGTTCGACTATCATGTTGAGCACATGCCTCAGGTACAGAAGCCAATCCCAAGATTGCAAAGGTTCCCAGGTCCTGCATCAGCACCTGGCTCCTTTAATAACAATGGCTTCAGAGCAGACAACACATTCTTCAACAGCTCCAGGAACCCCTACTCCAGGGAAAGAATATCATCTGATCGGTTCTGGAGTTATCCGCAGCGAAGCTATTACTCACGCGTTCTTTACAACCAAGGTCGCATCTTCCCACACAAGCGCCTTGACATTGAAGCAATAGCTAGTCTACCCTGTCTCGAAGAAGCTCTAGATTGCTTCAAAGAGGTTGGACTGCTGTCTTTCGTCACTGACCAAGAGCATTGGAATGAAGAGTTGCTGCTCCAATTCTATGCCACACTTCACATCCGTGGGTATAGTAGAGATCCGAAGACTTGGGTCCTGGAGTGGATGACAGGAAACGTTCATCATGAAGCCAAAGCCTTTGACATCATTGAGCTCACTGGTTTGCCCACTGCTGGCGATCTCTACGAGCATGGCTGTCAGCTTCATAGTGAAGCATCTTTCAGAAGACTGAACCTAATGAGTCAGATGCTCAGTATGATGAAGCCATTGCCCCAAGATGCTGCTTATCCCACGGAGTTCTTCGTTGAAGACCTTGAGTATCTGCCAAGAACCATTTATCACATCATAAGGCGAACTCTCTGGCCAATCAAGGGACATTCTCCCCATGCCAAGCTGGAAGGTGCAATGAAGACTTTGGTCTTCTACATTCTTCATGGAAAATGCTTCAATACACAGGATTTCTTCATTCGCCAACTTGCTGCATCAGGCTCTGATCTGTTTGGCTTGAAGTTCTACGCCCCATGGGTAATGCGACTAATCAAACTTCACTCCGCTATCTCATATCAGCCATCTGCTCGCAATCATCAGATTTTTCTGCCTGATGTGGATATGTCTATTGAAGCCATCTATCCTGAGCCTGCCAAGGAACCTCTAAGTCTTCAGAAAGCAAAGCATCAAAGTTTTTCTCAGAACATTGAAGGAGTTGAAGCAGTCACTCGTGTGTATCCTTTGGCTGGCACTACACATGCACCACATCCTGCTCTCACTGAAGCCACTGACAGTACAACTGCTCCACGACCCAAGAAGCGCATTCGTGTTCTCAATGACCGAGAGCTTCTTGTGGCTCTTCATCAGAAACAGGATAGGCATCATGACTGGCTGAAGCGTCAGATGCAAAGCCTCTTGGTGGATGTTAAGCGCATTCACAATCTTGCCACCAACAATGCTTTTGTTGCCCATGAAACCTCTCGCCGCACATGGAAAGGGCTAACACTGATGTGTTCTGAAGATAATCTTCAAGAGGATGGCTTCATTGAGCAATTCAAGTTTGACTCCACACCTCCTCGAAGGGCAGTGCTGCGACGAACTCCATCCCTTGAAGACTCTGAGTTCTCTTTCTCTGCTGCAACTGTGAATGCCAGAGTGATCGAG
This sequence comes from Triticum dicoccoides, assembly GCF_002162155.2. Taxonomy (NCBI): domain Eukaryota; kingdom Viridiplantae; phylum Streptophyta; class Magnoliopsida; order Poales; family Poaceae; genus Triticum; species Triticum dicoccoides. Next base: position 290,048,255 of record NC_041380.1, on the reverse strand, counting down.
GATGAAGACGATGCTACTTCACCGCCACCTCCTTCAGCACGCTTCGACTCTTCTCCAAGCTCTTCAGCACCGCCAAATACCACCAACGACCCTGCTGCTTCACCTACTCCTCATGGGAACGAGTAGATGCTCTATGTCTTCAAACCTTTTTTGTCCTTAATGACAAAAGGGGGAGAAGCATATGAGGTTGATAGTCTTCAAGCGGGTCCATATGGGCGGGTGCTTTATATTTTGCTTCGTGCTTACAACTCTCGTTTTGCTACATTTGGTTCTTTGAGTTGTAACACTTAAACTCGATGGTCGTCTGCTACTTATCTGCCACCTTGTGTTGCGATGATAAATTCCGCATGTGCGACGATAAATTCCGCACTTAGATCATTCTGCAGACGTCCATTTTCCATTATACATGTCATTATCTTCATATACTTTCACATGCATAGTGGATTGTCATCATAAGTTGAAGTGGATCTCCACAAGTACAACCTGCCATGTGCATTTGCACTCCAAAAGCAAATTACTTATATGTACATCTTCAGGGGGAGCCCTTGCAACTTATGAAGACAATTCCTTATCCTTTACAATTTCACAGATTATATTCCCCATTGAAAACTTCAACTAGTTTGTCATCAATCACCAAAAAGGGGGAGATTGTAAGTGCATCTAGTGCCACCCCTAGTTGGTTTTGGAGCATTGACGACAAACCTAGTTGAGGGACTAATGTGTTTGTGAGAATTGCAGGATAACACAGGTAGAAGTCCCTCATTGATTCGGTTTTCCTACCAGAGATGACCCCTAAAAATGTATGAAGACATCGAAGTCAAAGGTGGTATATGAAGATATTCACATTGAAGACTATGACAAGAGAAGACACCACATGAAGCCTATGGAGCTCGAAGACTTAGATCTTTCGTAGTTCTCTTTCTTCTTTGTTGAGTCATAGGAACCACCGTACTGTTAAGTGGGGTCCAAGAGAACCAGTCAGAATGACTGAAGTGATGCTTAAACAAAACCTATGTCTTCGAGTGAAGACTTTGAGAGCGAATCTTGTCCAGAGTCGGGCAAGTCAGCTTTGCTTGAAGCCCAAGTAAAGTTGCCGTGTGAGTTTGAAATCTGACCGTTGGAACACGTGTCAGTTCCTTAGTGACCCAGGGTCATTTCGGACCAATCAGGTCGGGTTGCCAAGTGGCTATAAATAGCCTACCCCCTACAACCATAAACGGTTGGCTGCTCAGATTCAGAGTATGACTTTTGTCGTTTGAGAGCAACCCACCTCGAAGCCTTTGAGAGAGAATTCCTTGCGAGGATAAAGCCCTAACCACCCAGAGCCAAAGAGAATTAGGCATCACTTAAGTCTTCTTGTCTGTGTGATCCGAAGACTTATTACACTTGAGGACTGTGCATCCTCCAGCTGGTTAGGCGTCGCGTTCTGAGCATCCAAGAGACATTGTGGATTGCCGGTGAACAAAGTCTATGAAGTTTTGGGAGTCTACCTTGAAGACTTACCAGAGTGATTGGGCGAGGTCTGTGTGACCTTAGCTCAAGGGGAATACGATGAGGACTGGGTGTCCTGAGCTGCGTGTTCAGGACTGGGTGTCCGGGACTGTGTGTCCTAAGGTTAAAATACCTAGCCGCCCTAACCAGACATACATTTGTCACAGCAACTGGGACTGGTCCAACAAATCATTGTCTTCAGCGAGTCACTGGTTTCATCTTCCCTTCCCTTTACTTACTGTTACTCCTTGTGAAGTCATTGTATGTTCGCACTATCTTTTGTCTTCACTGAGTGACTGCGTGTTCCGTGTGGCTTCACAATATCTTCCTACCTGATCCTTACTACATTGCTGCTATTAGTCATTTTGCTTTCACTCTATTGAATACTTGACTATGGCTTGCCTAGTGTAGTCTACCTTCCGCTGCAGGGTAATAGGTTTATTTCTATCGTTTGTCTTCATAACTTCCACATTTTGAAGACTTTCATAAAAATCGCCTATTCACCCCCCCTCTAGTCGATATAATGCACTTTCACTACCCCCTCTTCATGCACAACATCTTTGCTGGGCTTGTTCCCCCCTTCTCCAGTTTCTTCTATGCCATTCTCAATTATTACGGGCTCCATGCCCTCCATCTTCATCCCAACTCCATCCTCCTCCTGTCGATCTTCGCCTTCTATTGTGAGGCGTTTGTGGGGGTGATGCCCTCCGTCATGCTCTTTCGCCACTTCTTCTACCTCCGACTGGGCGGCTCCGAGTGCTCCAGGTGCACCAGCTTCATCATCGCCAATGGAAGCAATGCGATCTCGAGGGCAGGGAAGAAGGTGGAAGACTTCTCGAACAAGTGGGTCTTCATGGACGCCAAGCGCCCCCATGCCCTGCCGGCACCGCCGACTGCGATGCCGGTGAAGCTGGACTGGTGGGCTCACGAGAAGCTCACCGATCCCTGGGCGGAGCAGCTGCTGGAGAAGATCAAGGCAGACCTAAAGGTAGAGGAGAAGGTGGAGGAGTTGTCGAGGGCCATGATTGTCAAGGAGTTCCTCACCCAACGTCTGGCCCCACTCCAGGCGCACTCACGCCCCTGTGGAGCTTCAAGGGTGCGGAAGATGACCTCCGGTTGTGCCCGGTCGAGCTGTTCGATGAGGAGCTGAATATGGCCATGCACACCTTGCTGGAGAAGGACATGGGCGGGGCCCCTGAAGCCCATCTCCCACTGTATCACCGCAACGACGGGGAGAAGGTTGCCGCCGCCATGCCTATCTTCAACGAGCATGGGCTCGTGCCACTGAAGCCTTCCCAGCCCCCAGGCTCCCCGGTGCCGGTGTCCTCTGGCGTGTCCGAGGAGGAGGAGAAGGCAGACTCCGAGACGACCTTGGAGGAGATGGAATAGACCTCTCCCCCGCGGCAGAGCGAGCTCCTTTGGGCCTTATTTGATGACGACGACGCCAGCAAGCACCCAGTCAGGGAGTCGCCGCGCTCCACCGGGATCACCCCGAGGTCTGAGGGAAACCCTTGGAAGAGGCTGAGGTAGGAGACCCCAAAGAAGGATAGGTCGGCATTGCTTCCCCAGGGCGGCAGCTCCACCTCGTCGTCGTCCGCCACCGTCGCAGAGCCGGTCGCGCGCTCGCCCACCCCTGAGAGCGCGACGACGCCCATGCCCAGGAAGCTTGGGGGCATTGCGCTCCCCGACGTAGAAGGACAGGGCTGCAGCGCACACTCTTGCCGCAGGGCTACCCTCCCGAGGCTCGGGGGCCAGCCTCAGGTGCAGCCTGCCCCTGTGGCAAGCTGTCTCCTGAGGCGCTCGCCCTTGGCATGCCTGCCGACGACCCGAGGGCTCCAGAGCCCCCAACCCTCCTTGCTGCCACCGCTTCGCCAGTCTTGACGTCGGCGCCACTTCCTTCCCCAGCCATCACACCGGCAGGACGTGGTTCTTCTACCGTGCCCGGTGCTCTGGAGAAGGCCTTCTCCGCATTGGACCGACTCTGGGACGATCTTTAGGGCCCTGACCGGCACAGGGCATCGGGACGCTTGGAGCTGGTCTCGGGGTGGCTCCAGGCCGACTCGTCCGTCAGGGCGGCCTGGGGCGAGGCCGAGGTGGCCGGAGAGGAGGGCTGGAAGGTGGCCGGCCTAGCCACAGCCGCCTGTGACGTGGCATTGAAGGATGCAAGGGCCGCCGAGGAGCGTTGTCGTGCGGCGGAGACCGGCTGAAGACCCTCCGTGATAAGCAGGCCACCCGGGCCTGCCAGCTCGAGGAGCAGGAGGAGGAGCTGAAGGCCCGGGAGGTTGCGGTCGCCGACCGTGACGCCGAGATGGAGCAGGTGGCTCGGGAACATGCACGGAGCGCGGTCGCCTGGATAAGATGAAGGAGGAGGTGGAGTCGGCCCAAGCGTCCCATGCCAAGCTCGTCTCCGAGGACAAAGCTCGGCTGGGGGCCAGGGAGAAACTCCTTGCCGCTGCTGAGAAGTCAGCCGCCGCGGGGCGCGCTGCCTTCGACTCCCTCAAGCTAAGGTCCCACAAGGCGCTGCAGGATCTCTATGGGAGCGGGTACGAGAAGCCGCTGGTGACTCCAAAGGAAGGCCCACCGGGCTGCTCCTCAAGCTTGTCGCGACGCTCGAGGGCATCGTCGTCGGAGTAAGCCCCATGGTGGAGGGACAGGCCTGCGTGCTTTCAACCTCGGCCACGATGTGCATCTTCAGCCACCTCTATCTCCGGCACCCCAGCTTTGACTTTGGTGCCTTGCTTGAGCCCGTGGACCCGGAGCGCTACACCGCTGCTACCGAGGCCGTGAAGGATCAAGTGGAGGCCCTGCTGCGGAAGTTCCTCGCTGTCGACCCCATGACCACAGCTGATGGCAAGGACAGTGGCGATGTCATCTACGACGGGGCTCCCCAAGAGGGCAACGACAACGTCCAAGGCTGAAGAAGAGGCTCGATGGCGGCGCTTCCCCCTGCTTAAGTCCTGCAACATGCATCGTGCCTCGCGGAGGCGTAAAAACTTATGCTTGGTACTTTTTAAGAGATAATATGTTGTGTAATAATTTGCTAGGATTCTGTGATTTCCTTTCCATTTGCTTTAGTGCTCTACATCGGCAGGGCCTGGCCCCGCGCATACCTCAGCCGCCGTTGGGTCGTCCGGATCACCAGGACGAGACCAAGGGGTGAGGGTCTACGTGACCAGTTAGGCTCCTGAGTCGTGATGCTCAGGAGCCCCCCTTGACATACGAACAACACTCGGGAAGGAGATGCGAGAGTATGTCATAACATTTTGCGTCGGCAGGGCCCGGCCTCGCGCATACCTCAGCCGCCGTTGGGTCATCAAGATTACCAGGACGAGACCAAGGGGTGAGGGGCTATGTGACCAGTTAGGCTCCCGAGTCGCGATGCTCAGGAGTCCCCCTTGACGTACGAACAAACCTTCATACCTTTCCTCGCTGGGCTCTCACTCGGGAGGGGTGCGCGAAGACCAGGTCCAGGCGACCTAACAAGGTGGCGTACACCAGGCGTGGCCTGGGCATAGCCCCCGTGCACAACCCCCTCAGGCAACTCTCCCCAGGGGAAAGCAGCACGGGGAGGCTGAGCATCGAGCCTGGTGGCTTGCCTGAGGTTAATGCAGCCGTGAGTCCACCCTCAATTATTTATCACCAGCACGGAGCATGGCGCTTCTGCTCTTGCACGGGCACAGCCGCTCCTCGACCGTGTCGACTGCCAGCATGGAGCATGGTGCTTCCACTAGTACGTGGGGGGAGCTCCCTCAGAGGGGAGACTCCAGGGAATATACATCCTCGCCCTGACACGTGGCTTGCACGACGAGGCTAGAGGAGATGTGTATGGGCACCCGTGAGCCAGCGCGGGACTCACGAGGCCCTACCTCAAGGCGGGTTGCACCTGAATGTGGTTCGGAACACTTGAGATGGTCCTGCGAGATGGTTAGGCAACATGCACTGAGTGAATCTCCTGAGGTTGCCGCATGAGAAGGCCAAACACCAACGACCCCAGGAGGTGACATGAATGAGATCGGCCCGCCAGACAAAGCTCAGCCGTAGAGTTTGTCGACGCGGCAGGACGGACCCGAGCACATACACCGTGCCCAGTCTTCTCATGTGAAAGTTCCGAAGAAAGACAACCGGCGCGCGGCTCCCGTGGCGGCGAGGCACCGGGTCGCTCGCCCTAACTTATCCGCCCGCGATTAGCTCATGTGAGAACAAGGCACCAATGACCATGGGAGATGACATGCATGGGAGCTGGCCTGCGAGCCAGAGCTCAACCACTTGGGTTTAGCGACGCTGCAGGGATGGACCCGAGCACAGACGCCGTGCCAGTCCTTAATCACGAGGCGGTCGTGGGTGGGTTTGCAAGGGCGCACGACGTTCATGGTGACGAAGCACCGGACAGATAGGTTACAATTCTGATAGATGCAAGAAGGATACATGCTGCAGGGACGGACCCACGCGGCTTGAGGGTAATGCATCCCGAGGGGCGCCCCCAGCTAAACAAACCAAAAGATGTCACCTGGCATCATTGCTGAAGAGGTGTTGGAGTAGTCGAAGATGCGTGCTGCAGAAGCCGCTCCTCATGAGCCGCCCAGGCCCCGAACCTCGGGAGGCTCTGGAGGCCCGGGGGGAGGGGCTCGCGAGGATCCGTCGCCACCTCCGTCAGGATCGCCTGGTGCCTGGCCTCATGAGCTGCCAGGACACCCCGCATGTGGCGCTGGTGCACGACAAGCCTGTTCAGCAGACTGAAAGGCATGCGAACGTAATGTGAGGGGGCCCTCGCACTAGCCAACGTGAGACGGCCAAAAGAGCCTCTGAGACGCGGCCCTGTTGAGCCCAGGGATGTTGACGCAGTCGCGCAGCTCACTGTCCTCGCTGGGGCAGGGAGCTGCGCCGGGCGATGGGTGACGATCACCCCGCATAGCTCTGGCCTCCTGAAGCTCCTCGATTGCCTTGGTGATGAACTCCTGAGCGCCTGGCGCCTCGCGCCCTGCGCTTTCCCCACAGAAGCACGTGTTGAAGCACGTCTCCAGATGGTGCCCGAGCGCCTCCCTCGTGACGCAGGCTAGGTCAGAGGCCCTCTAGAGGAGAGCCCCTGAGCCCAGCCTGAGGGGGGCGCTAGGCGCGCCTTCCTATGAGAGAGGAGAAGGCGCCCCATTAGTGGGTGCAGGGCTTGAGGCAGCGCCATCGGACGCCCCACCTTCTTGAGGCCCTTGGCGGAGAAGCTGCTTCTTCTTCTTCTTGGGGACAGCCTCAGGAAGGTAGGCAACATCCTCGTCATCTGGGTCCTCAATAGTTGCAGCCTGGTAGGCGCGCTTGAGAGAGCACACCACATCCTTCTCCTCGCAAGCAACCGTGATGATGCCACAGCTTCCCGACATCTTGAGGACATTGTAGCCATGGTGGGTCACAGCCATGAACTTGGCTAGGGACGGGTACCCGAGGATGGCGTTGTACGAGAGGCGGATGTGGGCAACGTCGAAGTCGATGAGCTCAGTGCGGTAGTTGTCGCGCTTGCCAAAGGTGACAGGGAGGCAGACCTGCCCTATCAGGGCGGTGGAGCCGCCGGTTACTCCTGAGAAGGGCTTGGTAGGCTGAAGCTGTCGAACGTCTTGACAGAGAGAACATTGAGCCCCGTGCCACCATCGACGAGTGTCTTGGTGATGAGGACGTTGCTAATGATGGGTGAGCAGAGCATCGGGAGGGCGCTGGCTATGGCTACCCACTTGAGCTGGTCGAAAGAGTCGAAGGTGATGGCATACTTGGACCACCTGAGCGGACGCGTCACCTCGAGCTTGGGGAGGTTCACGTTTACCTCCCGAGCGAACTACTTGAAGATGCGATGGGAGGCTGGGGCCTGAGCACCACCTAGGATGCAAGCGATGGCACGAGGCTCCTGGAAGCCCCCAGCCCCCTCGTCCTGGTAGTGGTCATCATTCCTTCTCGGTGGTGGCGGCAGCAGAGGAAGGGAAGCCTTGCCCTGAGGGCAGTCCTCGCAAGGCTGATCACACCAGGCACCCTCACGAGGCTGGCCCTGCCAGCGGTCCTCACGAGGCTGGTCGCGCCACTCCTGGCGGGGGACGCAGACATCCTAGTGTCCTCCATCTCGGCCACCTCCGCGGCCGTAGCCTCAGTCATTGCGCTTGGGGCGACGACCGAGGCGCCCGTCGCGGATGGCCCTCAACTCCTGGTAGTCGTTGGTTTTGTGCCTGTGCATGTTATGGAAGACGCAGAACAGACGGCTGCCGTTAGAGGACTCCGGGTGGTCACAGTCGTGCTTCATCTCTGGTTCGGCCGCGAGCACGGCCAACCCCTTGCGCTTCACGTCCTTGGCCTTGGTCTTCTTGTCTTCTGGGTCAGCTTCCGGGAGGTCGAGGAGAGAGAGGCATCCCTCCTCGGCTCTCGCACACTTGGTTGCCATGTTGAACATCTCTAGAGCCATGCACATGTCCTCGTGGATGGCGAGCTTCTCCTTCATCTTGACGTCGCGGATGCCATCAGTGAACGCCGAGATGATGGCCTCATCCGACACCTTGGGAATCTTGAGGCGAACACTGTTGAAGCGCTCGATGTACTTCTGCAAGGTCTCTCCTGGCCGCTGCTTGATGTGCTACTGGTCACCCGCAGCTGGTGGGCGGTCGCGAGTGCCCTGGAAGTTGGTGACGAAGCTCTCTCGCATCTCATCCCAAGAGGAGATCAATCCCGCGGGGATGTTCAAGAGCCATGAGCGCGCGCTGTCCTTCAGCACCATGGGAAACCAGTTCGCCATAACCTTCTCGTCTCCGTTGGCTGCCTCGATGCTCAACTCATAGAGCTGCAGGAACTCGGCAGGGTCGGGGGAGCCGTCGCAGCGTGGAGGCATGTCGGGCTTGAATTTGTGGCCAGACAATGTTGCACAGCTCCAGAGTGAACGTGCGGCATCCCGCTGTGGTCATGGGTGCCCGCTGTGGAGGTGGAGCTTGATCTTGGCGCTCGCGCGCCACCACCACTAGCGGTGTGTGGTCTTGATGCGGTGGCGCCGGGAGCGCACGCGCATCTTCTTGCGGCCGTGGCACCACTTGGCAGCTTGCCTTGTCGCGCGCGGGCGCCCTGCGCTGCAGATTGTGCCGAGGAGCCTCCCGCCATGGCTCGATGATGACGTCCTGCATGGGAGGTGGAGGAGGTGCTCCGTGAGCCACGTCACCCGCAGTAGGTGGCGGGTGAGGCAGCGAGCGAGATAGTGCAGGAGACCCTCCGGCGGCGCTGACGAGCTCGGCGATGCGGTCCAGCCAGACCTCATAGAGGTCGTCGACCGGGCGGTAGCGTAGAAACTCGCGTGCCATGAGCAGCGCATTATGCGCATTCGCCGGGCTACGATGAGCATGAGAAGACGATGCAACCGAAGTCAGCGACAAGGTGGCAGTGCGCCCGTCTTGCCGCATAAAAGGATGCATCGACAAAGCTTGCTGCTGATGGCCCACAGGGCCGGTAGCAGTGTTCTCCAATGGGGACGGGGAACGGCGAGGGCAGCCATCGCCTGCCGGTGCTGTCTGAGTGACGTGGCAGTGAGGGAGGTCCGACGCTCTACACGAGCTCGACGAATGTCAGCCATGGGAGCGGTGGAGTGGTGGCGAATCGACCGACGGAAGAGAGGCTTCGACGCACCCGGTATCCCGTCGCGCCAAATGTCGGATTTTGGGTTCTACAGACCCTTGAGAGGTTTGAACTCTGGGGTGCATGCGAAGAACTCAACCTTCCCAGTCTACCTACTCGCTAATCTCACGCCCTAGATCGATGAACTGGAAGGAAACGAGACACAATAGTTTACCCAGGTTCGGGCCACCTTGCTGTGTAAAACCCTACTCCTGCTTTGTGTTGGATTGGCCTCGAGGGGCTGGTGATGAACTAGTATAGTGGAATATGAAGGAAATATGCCCTAGAGGCAATAATAAAGTTATTATTTATTTCCTTATATCATGATAAATGTTTATTATTCATGCTAGAATTGTATTAACCGGAAACATAATACATGTGTGAATACATAGACAAACAGAGTGTCACTAGTATGCCTCTACTTGACTAGCTCGTTGACCGAAGATGGTTATGTTTCCTAACCATAGACACGAGTTGTCATTTGATTAACGGGATCACATCATTAGGAGAATGATGTGATTGACTTGACCCATTCCGTTAGCTTAGCACTTGATTGTTTAGTTTGATGCTATTGCTTTCTTCATAACTTATACATGTTCCTATGACTATGAGATTATGCAACTCCCGTTTACCGGAGGAAAACTTTGTGTGCTACCAAACGTCACAACGTAACTGGGTGATTATAAAGGTGCTCTACAGGTGTCTCCAAAGGTACGTGTTGGGTTGGCGTATTTCGAGATTAGGATTTGTCACTCCGATTGTCGGAGAGGTATCTCTGGGCCCTCTCGGTAACGCACATCACATAAGCCTTGCAAGCATTGCAACTAATGAATTAGTTGTGAGATGATGTATTACGGAACGAGTAAAGAGACTTGCCGGTAACGAGCTTGAACTAGGTATTGGAATACCGATGATCGAATCTCGGGCAAGTAACATACCGATGACAAAGGGAACAACGTATGTTGTTATGCGGTTTGACCGATAAAGATCTTCGTAGAATATGTAGGAGCCAATATGAGCATCCGGGTTCCGCTATTGGTTATTGACCGGAGACGTGTCTCGGTCATGTCTACATAGTTCTCGAACCCGTAGGGTCCGCACGCTTAAAGTTCGATGACGATCGTATTTAGGGTTTTTGTGTTTTGATGTACCAAAAGTTGTTCGGAGTCCCGGATGTGATCACGGACATGACAAGGAGTCTCGAAATGGTCGAGACATAAAGATTGATATATTGGAAGCCTATATTTGGATATCGGAATCGTTCTGGGTGAAATCGGGATTTTACCAGAGTACCGGGGGGTTATCGGAACCCCCCGGGGGTTAGTGGGCCTACATGGGCCCTAAGGAAGAAGAGGAGGGCCGGCCAGGGCAGGCCGCGTGCCCCCTCCCCCTAGTCCGAATAGGACAAGGAAGGGGGGCGCCCCCCTTTCCTCTTTCCCCTTCCCCTTTCCTTCTCCAACAAGGCAAGAGGGGGGAGTCCTACTCCCGACGGGAGTAGGACTCCTCCAGGCGCACCCCTAGGGGGCAGCCGCACCTCCCCCCTCCCTCCTTAATATACGGGGGCAAGGGGGCACCCCATGACACATAGGTTGATCTTCGTGATCGTTCCTTAGCCGTGTGCGGTGCCCCCTTCCACCATATTCCACCTTGGTCATATCGTAGCGGTGCTTAGGCGAAGCCCTGCGTCGCTAGAACATCATCACCGTCATCACACCATCGTGCTGACGAAACTCTCCCTCAACACTCGGCTGGATCGGAGCTCGAGGGACGTCACCGAGTTGAACGTGTGCAGAACTCGGAGGTACCGTACGTTCGGTACTTGGATCGGTCGGATCGGGAAGACGTATGACTACTTCCTCTACGTTGTGTCAACACTTCCGTTGCCGGTCTACGAGGGTACGTAGACAACACTCTCCCCTCTCGTTGCTATGCATCACCATGATCTTGCATGTGCGTAGGAAAATTTTGAAATTACTACGTTCCCCAATAGTGGCATCCGAGCCAGGTTTTATGCGTTGATGTTATTTGCACGAGTAGAACACAAGTGAGTTGTGGGCGATATAAGTCATACTACTTACCAGCATGTCATACTTTGGTTCGGCGGTATTGTTGGATGAAGCGGCCCGGACCGACATTACGCGTACGCTTACGCGAGACTGGTTCTACCGACGTGCTTTGCACACAGGTGGCTGGCGGGTGTCAGTTTCTCCAACTTTAGTTGAACCGAGTGTGGCTATGCCCGGTCCTTGCAAAGGTTAAAACAACACCAACTTGACAAACTATCGTTGTGGTTTGTATGCGTAGGTAAGAACGGTTCTTGCTAAGCCCGTAGCAGCCACGTAAAACTTGCAACAACAAAGTAGAGGACGTCTAACTTGTTTTTGCAGGGCATGTTGTGATGTGATATGGTCAAAACGTGATGCTATATTTTATTGTATGAGATGATCATGTTTTGTAACCGAGTTACCGGCAACTGGCAGGAGCCATATGGTTGTCGCTTTATTGTATGCAATGCAATCACACTGTAATGCTTTACTTTATCACTAAGCGGTAGCAATAGTCGTGGAAGCATAAGATTGGCGAGACGACAACGATGCTACGATGGAGATCTAGGTGTCGCACCGGTGACGATGGTGATCATGACGGTACTTTGGAGATGGAGATCACAAGTACAAGATGATGATGGCCATATCATATCACTTATATTAATTGCATGTGATGTTTATCTTTTATGCATCTTATCTTGCTTTGATTGATGGTAGCATTATAAGATGATCTCTCACTAAATTTCAAGATAAAAGTGTTCTCCCTGAGTATGCACCATTGCCAAAGTTCGTCGTGCCCAGACACCACGTGATGATCGGGTGTGATAAGCTCTACGTCCATCTACAACGGGTGCAAGCCAGTTTTGCACACGTAGAATACTCAGGTTAAACTTGACGAGCCTAGCATATGCAGATATGGCCTCGGAACACTGAGACCGAAAGGTCGAGCGTGAATCATATAGTAGATATGATCAACATATTGATGTTCACCATTGAAAGCTACTCCATTTGACGTGATGATTGGTTATGGTCTAGTTGATCTGGATCACGTGATCACTTAGAGGATTAGAGGGATGTCTTTCTAAGTGGGAGTTCTTAAGTAATATGATTAATTGAACTTAAATTTATCATGAACTTAGTACCTGATAGTATCTTGCTTGTCTATGTTTGATTGTAGATAGATGGCCCGTGCTATTGTTCCATTGAATTTTAATGCGTTCCTTGAGAAAGCAAAGTTGAAAGATGATGGTAGCAATTACACGGACTGGGTCCGTAACTTGAGGATTATCCTCATTGCTGCACAGAAGAATTATGTCCTGGAAGCACCGCTGGGTGCCAGGCCTGCTGCTGGAGCAACACCAGATGTTATGAACGTCTGGCAGAGCAAAGCTGATGACTACTCGATAGTTCAGTGTGCCATGCTTTATGGCTTAGAATCGGGACTTCAACGACATTTTGAACATCATGGAGCATATGAGATGTTCCAGGAGTTGAAGTTAATATTTCAAGCAAATGCCCGGATTGAGAGATATGAAGTCTCCAATAAGTTCTATAGCTGCAAGATGGAGGAGAATAGTTCTGTCAGTGAACATATACTCAAAATGTCTGGGTATCATAATCACTTGACTCAACTGGGAGTTAATCCTCCTGTTGATAGTGTCATTGACAGAGTTCTTCAATCACTGCCACCAAGCTACAAGAGCTTCATGATGAACTATAACATGCAAGGGATGGATAAGACGATTCCCGAGCTTTTCGCAATGCTAAAGGCTGCGGAGGTAGAAATCAAGAAGGAGCATCAAGTGTTGATGGTCAACAAGACCGCCAGTTTCAAGAAAAAGGGCAAAGGGAAGAAGAAGGGGAACTTTAAGAAGAACAGCAAGCAAGTTGCTGCTCAGGAGAAGAAACCCAAATCTGGACCTAAGCCTGAAACTGAGTGCTTCTACTGCATGTAGACTGGACACTGGAAGCGGAACTGCCCCAAGTATTTGGCGGATAAGAAGGATGGCAAGGTGAACAAAGGTATATGTGATATACATGTTATTGATGTGTACCTTACTAGAGCTCACAGTAGCACCTGGGTATTTGATACTGGTTCTGTTGCTAATATTTGCATCTCGAAGTAGGGACTACGGATTAAGTGAACACTGGCGAAGGACGAGGTGACGATGCGCGTGGGAAATGGTTCCAAAGTCGATGTGATCGCAGTCGGCACGCTACCTCTACACCTACCTTCGGGATTAGTATTAGACCTAAATAATTGTTATTTGGTGCCAGCGTTGAGCATGAACATTATATCTGGATCTTGTTTGATGCGAGACGGTTATTCATTTAAATCAGAGAATAATGGTTGTTCTATTTGTATGAGTAATATCTTTTATGGTCATGCACCCTTGAAGAGTGGTCTATTTTTGATGAATCTCGATAGTAGTGATACACATATTCGTAATGTTGAAGCCAAAAGATGCAGAGTTGATAATGATAGTGCAACTTATTTGTGGCACTGCCATTTAGGTCATATCGGTGTAAAGCGCATGAAGAAACTCCATACTGATGGACTTTTGGAATCACTTGGTACTTGCGAACCGTGCCTCATGGGCAAGATGACTAAAACACCGTTCTCTGGTATTATGGAGAGAGCAACAGATTTGTTGGAAATCATACATAAAGATGTATGTGGTCCGATGAATGTTGAGGCTCATGGCGGATATCGTTATTTTCTCACCTTCATAGATGATTTAAGCTGATATGGGTATATCTAATTAATGAAGCATAAGTCTGAAACATTTGAAAAGTTCAAAGAATTTCAGAGTGAAGTTGAAAATCATCGTAACAAGAAAATAAAGTTTCTACGATCTGATCGTGGAGGAGAATATTTGAGTTACGAGTTTGGTCTACATTTGAAACAATGCGGAATAGTTTCGCAACTCACGCCACCCGGAACACCACAGCGTAATGGTGTGTCCGAACATCGTAATCGTACTTTATTAGATATGGTGCGATCTATGATGTCTCTTACTAATTTACCGCTATCGTTTTGGGGTTATGCTTTAGAGACGGCTGCATTCACGTTAAATAGGGCACCATCGAAATCCATTGAGACGACGCCTTATGAACTGTGGTTTGGCAAGAAACCAAATTTGTCGTTTCTGAAAGTTTGGGGCTGCGATGCTTATGTGAAAAAGCTTCAACCTGATAAGCTCGAACCCAAATCTGAGGAATGTGTCTTCATAGGATACCCAAAGGAGACTATTGGGTACACCTTCTATCACAGATCCGAAGGCAAGACATTCATTGCTAAGAATGGATCCTTTCTAGAGAAGGAGTTTCTCTCGAAAGAAGTGAGTGGGAGAAAAGTAGAACTTGATGAGGTAACTATACCTGCTCCCTTATTGGAAAGTAGTACATCACAGAAACCGGTTTTTGTGACACCTATACCAATTAGTGAGGAAACTAATGATAATGATCATGAAACTTCAGATCAAGTTACTACCGAACCTCGTAGATCAACCAGAGTAAGATCCGCACCAGAGTGGTATGGTAATCCTGTTCTGGAAGTCATGCTACTAGATCATGATGAACCTACGAACTATGAAGAAGCGATGGTGAGCCCAGATTCCGCAAAATGGCTAGAAGCCATGAAATCTGAGATGGGATCCATGTATGAGAACAAAGTGTGGACTTTGGTTGACTTGCCCGTTGATCGGCAAGCAATTGAGAATAAATGGATTTTCAAGAAGAAGACTGACGCTGACGGTAATATTACTGTCCACAAAGCTCGACTTGTTGCAAAAGGTTTTCGACAAGTTCAAGGGATTGACTACGATGAGACCTTCTCACCCGTAGTGATGCTTAAGTCTGTCCGAATCATGTTAGCGATTGCTGCATTTTATGATTATGAAATTTGGCAGATGGATGTCAAAACTGCATTCCTGAATGAATTTCTGGAAGATGAGTTGTATATGATGCAACCGGAAGGTTTTGTCGATCCAAAGGGAGCTAACAAAGTGTGCAAGCTCCAGCGATCCATTTATGGACGCAAGCCTCTCGGAGTTGGAATAAACGCTTTGATAGTTTGATCAAAGTATTTGGTTTTGTACAGACTTTTGGAGAAGCCTGTATTTACAAGAAAGTGAGTGGGAGCTCTGTAGCATTTCTGATATTATATGTGGATGACATATTACTGATTGGAAATGATATAGAATTTCTGGATAGCATAAAGGGATAGTTGAATAAGAGTTTTTCAATGAAAGACCTCGGTGAAGCTGCTTACATATTGGGCATTAAGATCTATAGAGATAGATCAAGACGCTTAATTGGACTTTCACAAAGCACATACCTTGACAAAGTTTTGAAGAAGCTCAAAATGGATCAAGCAAAGAAAGGGTTCTTGCCTGTGTTACAATGTGTGAAGTTGAGTAAGACTCAATGTCCGACCACCACAGAAGATAGAGAGAAAATGAAAGATGTTCCCTATGCTTCAGCCATAGGCTCTATCATGTATGCAATGTTGTGTACCAGACCTGATGTGTGCCTTGCTATAAGTGTAGCAGGGAGGTACCAAAGTAATCCAGGAGTGGATCATTGGACAGTGGTCAAGAACATCCTTAAGTACCTGAAAAGGACTAAGGATATGTTTCTCGTATATGGAGGTGACAAAGAGCTCATTGTAAATGGTTACGTAGATGCAAGCTTTGACACTGATCCGGACGATTCTAAATCGCAAACCAGATACGTGTTTATATTGAACGGTGGAGCTGTCAGTTGGTGCAGTTCTAAACAAAGTATCGTGGCAGGATCTACATGTGAAGCGGAGTACATAGCTACTTCGAAAGCAGCAAATGAAGGAGTCTGGATGAAGGAGTTCATATCCGATCTAGGTGTCATACCTAGTGCATCCGGTCCAATGAAAATCTTTTGTGACAATACTGGTGCAATTGCCTTGGCGAAGGAATCCAGATTTCACAAGAGAACCAAGCACATCAAAAGACGCTTCAATTCCATTCGGGATTTAGTCCAAGTGGAAGACATAGAAATTTGCAAGATACATACGGATCTGAATGTTGCAGACCCGCTGACTAAGCCTCTTCCACGAGCAAAGCATGATCAGCACCAAGGCTCCATGGGTGTTAGAATGATTACCGTGTAATCTAGATTATTGACTCTAGTGCAAGTGGGAGACTGAAGGAAATATGCCCTAGAGGCAATAATAAAGTTATTATTTATTTCCTTATATCTTGATAAAGGTTTATTATTCATGCTAGAATCGTATTAACCGGAAACATAATACATGTGTGAATACATAGACAAACAGAGTGTCACTAGTATGCCTCTACTTGACTAGCTCGTTGATCGAAGAAGGTTATGTTTCCAAACCATAGACATGAGTTGTCATTTGATTAACGGGATCACATCATTAGGAGAATGATGTGATTGACTTGACCCATTCCGTTAGCTTAGCACTTGATCGTTTAGTTTGATGCTATTGGTTTCTTCATAACTTATACATGTTCCTATGATTATGAGATTATGCAACTCCCGTTTACCGGAGGAACACTTTGTGTGCTACCAAACGTCACAACATAACTGGGTGATTATAAAGGTGCTCTACAGGTGTCTCCAAAGTTACATGTTGGGTTGGCGTATTTCGAGATTAGGATGTCACTCCGATTGTCGGAGAGGTATCTCTGGGCCCTCTCGGTAATGCACATCACATAATCCTTGCAAGCATTGCAACTAATGAGTTAGATGTGAGATGATGTATTACGGAACGAGTAAAGAGACTTGCCGGTAACGAGATTGAACTAGGTATTGGAATACCGACGATCGAATCTCGGGCAAGTAACATACCGATGACAAAGGGAACAACGTATGTTGTTATGCGGTTTGACCGATAAAGATCTTCGTAGAATATGTAGGAGCCAGTATGAGCATCCAGGTTCCGCTATTGGTTATTCACCGGAGACGTATCACGGTCATGTCTACATAGTTCTCGAACCCGTAGGGTCCGCACGCTTAAAGTTTGATGACGATTGTAATTAGGGTTTTTGTGTTTTGATGTACCGAAGGTTGTTCGGAGTCCCGGATGTGATCATGTACATGACGAGGAGTCCTGAAATGGTCGAGACATAAAGATTGATATATTAGAAGCCTATATTTGGATATCAGAATCGCTCCGGGTGAAATCGGGATTTTACCGGAGTACTGGGGGTTACCTGAACCCCCCAGGGGTTAATGGGCCTACATGGGCCCTAAGGGAGAAGAGGAGGGCCGGCCAGGGCAGGCCGCGCGCTCCCTCTCCCCTAGTCCGAATAGGACAAGGAAGGGGGGCCTTTCCTCTTTCCCCTTCCCCTTTCCTTCTCCAACAAGGCAAGAGGGGGGAGTCCTACTCCCCGTGGGAGTAGGACTCCTCCAGGCGCAACCCTAGGGGCCGGCCGCACCTCCCCCTCCCTCCTTTATATATGGGGGCAAGGGGGCACCCCATGACACACAAGTTATTCTTCGTGATCGTTCCTTAGCGGTGTGCGGTGCCCCCTTCCACCATATTCTACCTCGGTCATATCGTAGCGGTGCTTAGGCGAAGCCCTACGTCGGTAGAACATCATCACCGTCATCACGCCGTCATGCTGACGAAACTCTCCTTCAACACTCGGCTGGATCGGAGCTCGAGGGACGTTACTGAGTTGAACGTGTGCAGAACTCGGAGGTACAGTATGTTCAGTACTTGGATCGGTCGGATCGGGAAGACGTACGACTACTTCCTCTATGTTGTGTCAACGCTTCTGTTGCCGGTCTACGAGGGTACGTAGACAACACTCTACCCTCTCGTTGCTATGCATCACCATGATCTTGCGTGTGCGTAGGAAAATTTTGAAATTATTATGTTCCCCAACAGAATAACGACCTTAGGAGGAGGTGTGTTCTTATGCTCGAGTGAGCTGGTGAGGATGGAATGGATCCGATCCGGTCTCCCTCCCTCCATGGCGGTGGCTAAGTTCCTTGGTCCTCTTCCCAAAATGAAGGCGGGAAGTGTTCCCACAACGGGCAAATTTGAAGGCAGACAACTAGTACATGTTTTCCTGGCAAAAGTATTCTTCACCTGCAAAGCTCCTGGTCGTGACGCCGCGGTGGGCTTGGCGATGACCTCCGTCCTGCCGGTCTTGGTCTTGTTGCACCGGAATGGAAACCTTAGTTGATTCCTCAGGACTCCGCGCTTGCGCTTGCCTCTTTAGCACCAAAGAGGAAACTGCAGTCATGCGCCCGCTGGCGCCCGCTCAGCCTTGGTCATCATGGCTCACGCCATCTGAACCTCGTGAGGTGAGGCTTGCATAGGAATCTCCGCTCCTCAGGAACCAGCCTGAGGAGGCCGCTCCGTCTGGAGGCCTTAGTGTCTTCCGCCTCGTGAGGCTTGGCCCCTCACGAGGGTCTTGAGTTGCTTATGCTGAAGGTGGGCCGTACCAGGCCGTCGATGGAGCCATGCCGTGGGCTGCAGGCAGGCAAGTCTGGGTACCCCCATCCCCAGGACGCTGGCAGCCTCCTAACGAGCGCTATTGTTTTGTGCCCCCAGGTAGGCGTAATGCATAGTTTCAAGTGTTGTCATCTTTTGTTTCTAGCTCATCAATCACACACCCATAATTCTGAAGAGATCTAGCATGCATATTCTTAATTATCACACTCCTAGGGATAAAGTTAAAGAATTCATTCTTGCAAGTAGGTTTCTTTATGAACTCAACAAAATTGTGGTAAACACTAATTATTTTAAGATCTTCGTTATTGCTTCTAGAAGTGGCACCCTTGTTCTTAGGAACATAAGTAAATTTTCAATTCTTACCAGGAGGAGTCTTTTCAATAGTTTTAATGGAACAAAAAGCGCATCTCAAATTATTAATAATTTCCTCCGACTTATCAATCCTAGCAGGACTTTATTCTACCCTTTCATCAACTATGAGTTCTTTCACTTTTAGAATTTTAAGGGTATTCCCTACCTTTGATCCAAATTGAGTGAAATAATTATGGATCTTTTTATCAAGATTTTCAAAATGTTCTATGGTAGGCATTCTCTTTTCTATAGTGTTTAATCTTTGCATGATATGCTCCAAAGTTAACACTGATTCATTAATAGTGATAGGCCATGATCCCACTAAATTTCCCATAGCATCGAGAGCATCCGTAGTGGGACAACTCAAGAATTCCCTCCGGTAATAGTATCAAGAACAAATCTATACCAAGTAGTAACGTCTATGTAAAAATTGCGAAGGAAATATGTAGTGGATTGCTTGAAAGTTGATCTATTATGAGAATCACAAATCCTATACCAAGCATATTTTAGATTTTCTCCGCCCCTTTGCTTAAAATTACGAACTTCATTTTAGGGTACACAAAACAAGAGAGGAACCAGCCATACCGATAAAGCAAACAAAAAGGCAAAATAAAAATATTTTTGTATTTTTTGGTAAAACTTTTTAGAAGTGGGGGAGATGAAAACGAGAGGCAAATGACAAATAAAGTAATTTCAACGAGATGTGAGTTATGCGTAGGTACTTCCTAGCAACAACGCCAAAAATTCTTCCTGCTACTTGAGAGCTGGGTTGGGATTTCTCTGAAGAGGAGGGGATGATGCAGTACAATAGAGATAAGTATTTCCCTCAGTTATGAAACCAAGGTTATTAATCCAGCAGGAGAACCAAGCAACACTATGTAAACATCACCTACACACAAACAATAAATACTTGCAACCCAACGCGTAGAAGGGTTGCCAATCCCTCAAAGGTATTGAGATAGATTAAATTATATAGGATTTGATAAATAGATCTAACTAAAACACAAAATAAAATAAAATTGTAGAAAATGTATTTTTTTTTTGTTTTAATATATGATGGAAAATAGACCCGAGGGCCATAGTTTTCACTAGAGGCTTCTCTCAAGAAAATAGCATACAATGGGTAAACAAATTACGGTTGGGCAACTGATAGAAAAGCAAATAGTTATGATGATATCCAAGGCAATGATCATGTATATAGGCATCACATCCAATATTAGTAGACTGAAGCGATTCTGCATCTACTACTATTACTCCACACATTGACCACTATCGAGCCTGCATCTAGTGTATTAAGTTCTTGAAAAACGGAGTAATGCATTAAGAAAGATGACATGATGTAGACATGATAAACTCACATATGAATAAACCCATCTTGTTACCCTTAATAGAAACAATACATGTGTGTCTTGTCCCCTTCTGTCACTGGGATTCAGCACCGCAAGATCGAACCCATCACAAAGCACCTCTTCCCATGGCAAGATAAATCAATCTAGTTGGACAAACCAAACCAATAAATCGGAGAAGAAATATGAGGCTATATCAATCATGCATAAAAGAGTTCAGAGAAAACTCAAATAATATTTATGGATAGATTTGATCATAAACTCACAACTCATCGGATCCCAACAAACGCACCGCAAAAAGTAATTACATCAAATAGATCTCCAGGAACACTAAGGAGAACATTGTATTGAAGATCAAAAAGTGAGAAGAAGCCATATAGCTACTAACTACGGACCCGTAGGTCTATGGTAAACTACTCACGCATCATCGAAGGGGAACAAGGATGATGAAGAACCACTCCGTGATCGTTGCCCCCTCCGGTAGAGTGCTGGAAAAGGCCTCTAGATTGGATCTCATGGTTCTGGAACTTGTGGGGGCAGAAAAAGAATTTCGTGGACTCCCCTGAGGGTTTTGGGATTTTATAGTATTTATAGAGGTGGAGTGTCGGTGTCAAAACCGGCGGGTCTCGGGTAGGGGGTCCCGAACTCTGCGTCTAAGGCGGATGGTAACAGGAGGCAGGGGACATGATGTTTACCCAGGTTTGGGCCCTCTTGATGGAGGTAATACCCTATGTCCTACTTGATTGTTCTTGATGATATGAGTATTACAAGAGTTGATCTATCACGAGATCGTAGAGGCTAAACCCTAGAAGCTAGGCTATGGTATGATTGTCTGTTGTCCTACGGACTAAACCCTCCGGTTTATATAGACACCGGAGGGGGATAGGGTTACACAAAGTCGGTTACAAGGGAGGAGATCTACATATCCATATTGCCAAGCTTGCCTTCCATGCCAAGGAGAGTCCCATCCAGATATGGGACGAAGTCTTTAATCTTGTATCTTCATAGTCCAACAGTCCGGCCAAAGGATATAGTCCGGCTGTCCGGAGACCCCCTAATCCAGGACTCCCTCAGTAGCCCCTGAACCAGGCTTCAATGACGATGAGTCCGGCGCGCAGATTTGTCTTTGGCATTGCAAGGGGGGGTTCCTCCTCCGAATACTCCATAGAAGACTTTGAACACAAGGATAGTGTCCGGCTCTGCAAAACAAGTTCCACATACCACCGTAGAGAGAATAATATTTCCACAAATCTAATCTGCTGAGACATTTTGACAGCATGACATCATGTCATGGCCCGGTCATTATTCGAACCGTTTTCCTCAACCAGCACTGCACATATTGCGAGGCGGTTTTCTTGGCACGTCTTGTCGAAGCAGAGATCTTGTCCCCTTATTACAGGATTCTCATCAATACGGACGTGGGTAACCCACTCATGCCCGTTGGTATGACTCCTTGATTTTAGGCAAGTCCCAAACGGCCACGGGGAGGACGTTTGATATTCACCTCTTTATAAAGAGGCCAAGGTCTGTCCTTTTTTCCCTTTCGTGCTCAATCTTTCCCCGCCTCGAGTTCCAACACCCAAGGCTCAGGTCAGGCGCTTGGGACCTTCAACCATGTCCGTATCCAACCTCCAAGGTTGGTGGATGCCCTCCTCTATCACAAAGGAGGACATCAAGAAGCTGAGAGAGGCCAGGTATCTGACCGCCGAAATCTCGCACAGGCTGCCCGCCCAAGGGCAAGTCATCCCCACTCCCAAACCCAACGAGAGTGTTATGTTCATCTCTCACTTCCTCCGAGGGCTAGGCCTCTCTCTGGATCCCTTTGTTAGGGGGCTCATGTTCTATTATAGGCTGGATTTCTATGATCTGGCCCCGGATTCCCTCCTTCACATCTCGTCGTTCATCGTCGTGTGTGAGGCCTTCCTCCGCACTACCCCACACTTCGGCATGTGGCTCAAGACCTTCAATGTGAAGCCAAAGATGATCGAGGGGCGGCACGCAAAGTGCGGAGGTGCCATAATAAGCAAAATCGTTGAGGCTCCATGGCCAGAGGGTTCTTTCCCGGAGGTGTCCAATTTGTGGCAGCGGGAGTGGTTCTATATCATAGCTCCTCGGAGTTCCAAGTGGGTAGCCGCCCCTGCCTTTCGCTCAGCCCCCCCACCACAACTGACATCATGGATCAACAAGGGGATGAACTGGGGGCCAGTAAATGATGTGCCAATATTGCAGAGTCACATCCGAGATCTCCTCGAGAGAGATGTCAACCTGGTCTCGGTAACGCAAGTCATGCTAGTTCGTCGAGTCCAGCCTTGCAAACATCGACCCCTCCATATGTGGGAATTCAACCCGGAAGGACGCGGACTATTCAGCACTTCCTCAGCATGACGCTCGAAGAGATGTACAAATTGGTCTTCGGACCCCAAATAAAGTGTCCGGATACCACCGAGGATGCGGGTCTGTGTTGTAGTCGCCCTGATACCCAAGTAAGTAATCCCATGGACGAACACGCTATGTTTTTATTTATCATAACATCATTCTGAAAAGTTGCTCTTTGACCAGGACTGGACAACCAAGGTGAAGATGATCAGGTGTTTGGCCCCCCTTCCCGAAGGCCTGGCCAATCCCGTACTAGACAGAATGCTTGAGCCGGTGCCTTATCAGGCGCCCTCAGGGGAAGATAAAGGGGGAATACAGAGGCTGAAAATGGGCCTCGCTCACTATTCGTCCAAACCGGGGGAATTAGTGCCTCCACGAAGGAGGATAACCAGGGAGAAGAATCTGACATTCCCTCCCCCCAAGGAAGGAAGACGAACACCTCTGAAGGCCCGGAAACAAAGGTTTTCAAACAGGGGGAAGAAATCTTTGCCAGAGGGTCCCGTCTTGGAGGGTACTCTTGCCACACAGTGTCCGCAAGGGGATCAGCCCTCGACCGAGCTGTAAGTAAACAAAAAGTGCTTAATAGTGAAAATATCCTACCTTACTTCTGAAGACAATAACCGAAGCTTATATCTTGTAGTTCGGATCGTAGCGCTTCTCGACAGAGTTCATCTTCGGGCGATCTTCTTCCGGAGATGATGAAGAGCGAAACACCTCCCCCTGCCACCCTGCCTCATGAGGCGGGCGACCCTGAAGTGTCGTCGTGGAGGGCTTCTCCTGATCCACCAAGGCCAGAGGGTAATCCTTTGGCCACCCAGAGTCCTCAGTATTCGGCTCCTAAAGAGAGCGACAGAAAGAGCCGAGAACCGTACATTGTGTGGTCGGACGCACTGAAGGATCTTCTGGAGTAAGAGGCCATCTCAGAAGCGCATCGTACGCTAATGGTACGGTAATTGAAAGGATTTCATCTGCCGAAAGCGGGTTGCATGAAGCTTTTATGAGCCTGCTGAAAGGCTTTGAGGTACGTGAAATAGTGTATGTTTTTGATAGTACCGCACATGTTAGGTGTGCCCTATGCAGACAGTAGCCCCTGAGACTCTGGTTGTCGTTGAAAACGGTGGCAAACAGAGGATCATAGTCCTAGGTAGTAACCAGACCGCCTTTATGTGCAGGTGGCTGAAGGTCCGGTGGCTAGCCGGACTGATGAGTTTGCCGAGCTAAAGCGGCAAGTTGATGCGGCAGATGCCGACATCGTGCTTGTCAACAAGTGGCTTGACGAGCCACAGGGTAAGTGATTTCTCCGTGATCAACACATAGTAAGAGGAGCATGATGCCAGTATTTTTAATATGTTGTGACTGCAGATGGAGCTGCCACCGTGGAAACCCTTCGGGCGGAACATGCCCGAGCCAAGGAGCAAGCCAGAAATAGCGATGCGGCCGCTCTAAAGGTGGTCGAAGAGCTGAGGGCCGAACAGGCCGCACATTGCCAGAGCAAGGAAAGAATGGCCAAGATGGCCGTTGAGTTGAAAGATGCCGCCGACCGTTACCAGCTTCTTGAAGAAGAAAGCCGTGCGAAGGTGACAGACCTGTAGAAGGCCATGGTAGCAGCCAAGGAAGCCCGCTCCAAAATACGAGTGACGAAGGAGGAGCTGCATCAAGCTGGGGATATCACAGTTGGGAAGCCCTTTTTGTTGCGGACTAAGTTCGGAGATCTGAAGTATGCACCTCTTGATCAACTATGGAGGTCTGCAGACTCATACATGTATTTGGCAGCAAGTGCTGCTGATGTGGCCGAGTACTTCAAGGATCAAAAAGATCGTGAAGTGGAGAGGCTGTTATGGTCGCAGTTCCATGCTCCAGTGCGTCCCCTGCTGTTGAATGAGCGAATGGCCGAGTGGGCCGAGCTCCATAGGTTGTCCGGACTTGCCATGAGATCTGTTGTGGATCATCTATGGCAGGGAGGGCCAAGGCTGAGTAGTTACTTTAGTTTAGTGCAACAATTCCTTGGCGCTGTGCCGCACATCGACACTATGAAGTGGTCGGCGTGCATAGAGGGTGCGCGGATGGCACTTTCCCGTGTCAAGACATACTAGGTAGATATGGAGGCCACCGCTATTGCAACACAGGGTTCGGCCGTGGGCCGAGTAGCTGCCGAGCACTACTTTGAAGAGGTCCTTGAAGGTGCTCGTTCGACAGAGGCGCAGTGCTCGAAGAAAATTATGTTCTAGTGACATGTATTCCCATTGTAAAAACAATATTTTATTGAATTATGAAGGCTTTGTTTATACTTTTGCCGGAAAGTATTATGATGCCTCTTGTGCGGCCGTTTATGTATATATGTACATAACCTGAAAGTTTGCAGTCGTCGGCTTTAGCCACCACGCATATAATGCGGGGGTGTTCGAAAAAAAATGTGTACTCACACTTGATCCAACGTCTTGGTCCATTAAGGAGGTGGTAGCGCAGTGAATGAGGCAATCAAACTATATCGCCTTAACACTTTCACTTAGCCATAGGAGTTTGACTGCGAGACTACTAGATAGCCCCTGGTACCTCCGCGCTCATCCGAATACGGGGCACATACGTACATGACTGGGAAACGGCCCTTCGTTAATGCGGAGTAATCCCGAAGATTCCGCTAAGTCATTGAGTGGTTGACCAGTCTCGCGCTGTATCATGATAGTCAGTTTTCGGCTTTCTCTACTGAGGTGCTCATCCGGATGAACCAGGGCACAATCGCAGTAGTTCCCCCAGTGCTAGCTTAGCCGATATAGCGGAACGTAAGGTACCAAAACATAGGAGCCGGGCAAACCCAACATTTGACCAAAGACATGATTCGAAGATGATGCATATAAGGCCAAACTCGCGACGCCGAACACTCCCTAAGGTATTCGGTCTTTATAACATATGCCGGGCTGAACAATGCCCTTAATAATAAACCCCGAGTGTCCAGGTACGTGCAATATCCTGACATGGCCACATGCCAAGAATGTCAGTATCCTTCTCGGTTGTATTGAGTATCCGGAGGTTGTGAACAACAAGAGACAGTAAAAAAGGTTTACGCAGGGTCTTAATCTGAAAAGAAACCTTTGAGCGGGTCCCTACTGCACATCTGCGCCTGTGTCTCTGTTGTCCCGTGTCCTGGACGAGTGTAGCACGATTGTCATATGTAAAAGAGAAGAACTTAGGTGAAAGTTGCCGTGCAAGAAAATTGGTTATTACCAATAAACCATTAAAATTCAAGATAAGTCAGGTTGAGCCGAGCTAGCCCTGATTACATGCGAGAAGCCCTGGTACCGTTTATGAGGGTTTAACCATCAAACCAATCTCATGTATTTGTAGTGATGCGCCGAACTCGTCTAACCGTGTCCATGGTCTTGACGACCTATCGTTTATTCTGGTTGGTGAGGCCGTCTAGTGCTCGGCTGTGAAAGCCGCCACACATTCTTCCGCGCGTAGAGAACACTCAATGTATCCACTAACTGTGATGGTGCCACCTGGACCGGGAATCTTAAGCTTGAGAGAAGCGTAATGCGGTACTGCATTAAAACGAGCGAAAGCCGCTCTTCCGAGGAGTGCTTGATAGCCACTTTGGAATGGAGCGATGTAGAAAGTTAACTTTTCGCTTCGGAAGTTGTTGGAAGAACCGAATACAACCTCTAGTAATAGAGATCCCGTACAACGGGCCTCTTGGCCTGGTATTACTCCCTTGAAGGTAGTATTGCGGCGGCTGATTTTTGTCGGGTCTATCCCCATTTTACGGACTGTGTCCTGATATATCAGATTTAGACGACTGCCGCCATCCATAAGGACTCATGCGAGATGGTATCCGTTTATTATTGGGTCTAACGCCAAGGCAGCCAATCCTTCATGCCGGATGCTTGTCGCGTGATCCCTGCGATCAAAGGTGATCGGGTAGGCCAACCAGGGGTTGAACTTAGGGGTAACGGGCTCTACGGCGCGTGTCTTTCGGAGTGCATGCTTGCTTCTCCTCTTTGTCACATGGATCATGTTTACTGTTTTAACCTCTGGTGGGAATTTTTTCTGTCCTCTGGTGCTTTGCTGGTGAGGTTCGTCCTCGTCTTCACTTGGTGTCTCTCCCCCCCCACTTGTGTTCGGCGTTTAGCTTACCGGCCTGCTTGAAGACCTAGCATTCTCTGTGTGTGTGATTTGCAGGTTTATCGGGGGTGCCATGAATCTGACATAGTTTGTCGAGAATCCTGTTTAGGCTAGACGGTCCATCTCTGCTGCCTTTGGAAGGCTTTTTCCGCTGACCTGGTCAAGAGCCCCTGAATCCGGCGTTTACCGTCGTATTATCCAGGCTTTCTTCTTTATTTCGACGCTTGTTTTTATTGCGTCGTGGTTTTCCATTGCCATTCCTGACTTCAGATGTGGTTGGGTCCCTGGTGCTACTACGGGCTAACCAGCTATCTTCGCCCGCGCAAAAGCGGGTCATGAGGCTTGTGAGGGCTGCCATTGTTCTTGGTTTTTCTTGGCCGAGGTGTCTGGTGAGCCATTCATCTCGGACGCTGTGCTTGAAAGCTGCTAAGGCCTCGGTGTCCGGGCAGTCGACGATTTGGTTCTTCTTAGTGAGAAACATGTTCCAAAGCTTTCGGGCTGACTCTCCAGGCTGCTGAGTTATATGACTTAAATCGTCTGCATCCAGAGGTCAGACATAGGTCCCTTGGAAATTAGCCCGGAAAGCATCCTCGAGCTCCTCCCAACTTCCAATTGAGTTTTCTAGGAGGCTTTTCAGTCAGTGCCGAGCTGGTCCTTTAAGCTTCAGGGGCAAGTATTTGATGGCATGGAGATCATCTCCTCGAGCCATATGGATATGGAGGATAAAGTCCTCAATCCAGACCCCAGGGTCTGTGGTCCCGTCATACTCCTCTATGTTCACTGGATTGAATCCTTCTGGGAATTCGTGGTCCAGCACCTCATCGGTGAAACATAGAGGGTGTGCGGCACCCCTGTATTTGGATGTATCATGGCGTTCGGATGGTTGTAGTATTTGGTTTTGATTTTGTGCCGGAGCATGCTTTTTGGATATATAGATGGATCTGGTCATGCTGGATTTTTGGCGCAAGTCCTCACGTAGATCGTGTGTTGACTTAGGTGCGACCTTGTTAGCTGCTCTATCGCGGTCACAAGGTGGTTGATCCAGCCGGTTGGCCGTTTTATTTTTCGGTTGTATGGGCTCTAAGGCCTCATCGTGGAATTAGGGTAATAGCTTGCGCTTTGGATAGCTCTTTGTGTGGTAGCTTCCACCATACTTTTCTTCGTTGTCGAGCACTTTGTTCCACCTGCTGTTGAGCGTATTTTGTGCGGCCTTAAGCCTTTGCTTCTGCTTCTTTAGACTCCTCGCTGTGGCAATAAGACTTCTGCGGAGGTTCTCTTGCTCTAGGTGTGTTTCCGGGATGATGTGCACATCTTTGTTCGGACTGTTTTCCTCCCCGGAGGGGGTTTGATGAGGTTTATCCTCGGCGTCGCCGTGTTCGGACATCGGATCCGTACTATGTTCGCCGTTTGCAGCTTCATCGTGCTCTGCCGCCGGGGCAATGTGGTCGTCGTTTTCTCTGGAGTCGACGGGAGTGTTGTTTTCTCTTGCACTGTTATCGTTGTTTTTGCCGAGGCGGGATTTGGAGCTGCGCCTACATCGACGCTTTGTTTGTTTCTTGGAGGGGTCATCCTCCGCTGTCTCCTCCCGTTCCTCGTCATCGTTTTCTTTGGGTGTATCCACCATGTATATGTCATGGGATGAGGTGGCAGTCCAGTGCCCTATGGGCACTAGTTCCTGTTCCTCTCCTGCATCGTTGTCCATGCCATCGATGTCTGCGGAGTCGAAATCGAGCATGTCGGTTAAATCATCGACAGTGGCTACTAAGTGGGTGGTGGGTGGGCATCCAATTTCTTCGTCGTTCGCATCCCATTCTAGCCGTGCATAGTTCGGCCGGGGTCCTCCCGTTAAGGAGAGAGACTTTAATGAGTTTAGCACATCGCCGAAAGGTGAGTGCTGAAAGATATCCGCGGAGGTGAACTCCATGATAGGCGCCCAATCGGATTCGATAGGCACGGATGTAGGCGGCTCGGAGTCCGTGGCCTGAGACGAATC
The DNA here is from genome assembly GCF_002162155.2 of Triticum dicoccoides. Classification (NCBI taxonomy): domain Eukaryota; kingdom Viridiplantae; phylum Streptophyta; class Magnoliopsida; order Poales; family Poaceae; genus Triticum; species Triticum dicoccoides. The sequence goes on along the minus strand of NC_041380.1, from coordinate 290,019,446 downwards.
CCGTGGTTCGGCAACACGACTCTCGTAAGGGGTGAAGTCAGTATCTGGCTCCATTGCCACTGAGAGTGCGGCCTCCATGGCGGGGTCTATCCCTCCGTCCTCGGATGGCGCAATTTGCTCCGGATTGAAGGCCAAAGTAGTTGCAGATGCGATCTCGCGAACACTGTCCGACGGCAGAGTTATGTCATGCTCGTCGTGATTGTGCACCGCACCTGACATGGGCTCAAATCCGTCGAAGATCAAGTCTCCGCGGATGTCGGCAGTGTAGTTTAGATTTCCGAACCTGACCTGATGGCCAGGGGCGTAGCTCTCGATCTGCTCTAGATGGCTAAGCGAATTGGCCCGCAGTGCGAAGCCATCGAATACGAAGATCTGTCCAGGGAGGAAAACCTCACCCTGGACCGCATCGTTACCGATGATTGAAGGGGCCATCGAGCCTTACGGTGATGGCACAGTGGAACTCTCAATGAAAGCACCAATGTCGGTGTCAAAACCGGTGGATCTCGGGTAGGGGGTCCCGAACTGTGCGTCTAAGGCGGATGGTAACAGGAGGCAGGGGACATGATGTTTACCCAGGTTCGGGCCCTCTTGATGGAGGTAATACCCTACGTCCTGCTTGATTGTTCTTGATGATATGAGTATTACAAGAGTCGATCTACCACAGGATCGTAGAGGCTAAACCCTAGAAGCTAGCCTATGGTATGATTTTCTGTTGTCCTAGGACTAAACCCTCCGGTTTATATAGACATTGGAGGGGGCTAGGGTTACACAAAGTCGGTTACAAGGGAGGAGATCTACATATACGTATTGCCAAGCTTGCCTTCCACGCCAAGGAGAGTCCCATCCGGACACGGGACGAAGTCTTTAATCTTGTATCTTCATAGTCCAACAGTCCGTCCAAAGGATATAGTCCGGCTGTCCGGAGACCCCCTAATCCAGGACTCCCTCATGGAGGTAGGTCAAAACGAGCCACGTTGGCCCCAGTGCCCACCATGGCGGCCCTGGTGCCTAGTGGCCCATCTTCTCATGGTCTCCACAAGCTTCGAGGGTCTCTTCTTGCTAGAAAAAAAATCTCCAAAAAGTTTCGTGGCATTTCGACTTCGTTTGGTATTGATATTCTGCAAAGTAAAAGACAAGCAAAAATAGCAACTCGCACTGGGTACTAAGTTAAAGCTTAGTCCCAAAAAATGGTATAAAGTTGCTACTAAATGTATATAAAACATCCAAGATTGGTAATATAATAGCATGGAACAATAAAAAATTATAGTTATGTTGGAGACGTATCAGTGCACAAGTTTGATCAATCATAATTCCAATAATTTTTTCTAGCATCATTATATATCATAAATAGTAGCTCATCTCATAAAAATTCTCATGATCAAGTAGCAAGCTCTTCATATGTTGAAGTATAGGCCATAAACTTTCTTGAAAACTAACAAACTTTGTTCTCAGTCATCAAACAACTGCAATTCATCTTATTTTCAGGAAGTGTCTATGTAAGAGCTTTGACTTAACAAATTTAACATACTCAACTATCATATAGTCTTCCATGATTGCTGACACTCAAAGCATATTATTAGAATAAATAGCATCCATCAAACATAGAAAAAGGCAGGGGATTAATGTATTTCTTCCCAACTTATTTATCATATAGATAATTGTCAACAATAATAATTCATGATCAAATAGTTGGGTAACGTTGCATGGAAAACAAAAAAAATTACGCACACTGTAGGATCGAAAGTATGTCTAGGGGGGTGATTAGACTACTTGACCAAATAAAAATCTAGCCTTTCCCCAATTTTAAGTCTTAGCAGATTTTAGCAACTTATCACAAGTCAAGCAATCGACCTACACATGCAATTCTAAGAGTATAGCAGCGGAATGTAAGTCATTGCATATGAAGGTAAAGGGGAGGAGTTTGAGGGGAGCAAACAGAATGTAGACACGGAGATTTTTGGTGTGGTTCCGATAGGTGGTGCTACCGTACATCCACGTTGATGTAGACTTCAACCCACGACGGGTAACAGTTGCGCGAGTCCACAGAGGGCTCCACCCACGAAGGGTCCATGAAGAAGCAACCTTGTCTATCCCACCATGGCCGTCGCCCACGAAGGACTTGCCTCACTTGGGTAGATCTTCACGAAGTAGGTGATCTCCTTGCCCTTACAAACTCCTTGGTTCAACTCCACAATCTTGACAGAGGCTCCCAAGTGACACCTAACCAATCTAGGAGACACCACTCTCCAAAAGGTAATGGATGGTGTGTTGATGATGAACTCCTTGCTCTTGTGCTTCAAATGATAGTCTCCCCAACACTCAACTCTCTCACATAGATTTGGATATGGTGGAAAGATGATTTGAGTGGAAAGCAACTTGGGGAAGGCTAGAGATCAAGATTCTTGTGGTTGGACTGGAATGTCTTGGTCCCAACACACGAGTAGGTGGTTCTCTCTCAGAAAATGAATGCTGGATGTGTAGGCACGTTCTGATGGCTCTCTCCACGAATGGAGGATGAGTGGAGGGGTATATATAGCCTCCACACAAAATCTAGCCATTACACACAATTTACCAAACTCGGTGGGACCGAATAGTGAAACTCGATCACATTGATTCAGTTCAAAATGTGAACGTTAGGCGTTTCGGTGGGACCGACATGTTAACTCGGTGGGACCGATTGTGTTAGGGTTAGGGCATAACGTAATCTCGGTGAGACCGATCACATGAACTCGGTGAGACCGATTTCTGTAATAGGCAAACAGAGAGTTGGTCAGGCAAACTCGGTGGGACCGATCGCTCATTTCGGTGAGACCGAAACGTTACGAAAAGGAAATGGAGAGTTTGTATTGCAAATTCGGTGGGACTGATCGCTCATCTCGGTTAGACTGAAACGTTACGAAGAGAAGAGAAATAGAGAGTTTGAGATCCCTATCGGTGAGACAAAACTGATTAGGGTTTCTGGCTATGGCTATGTCAAATGAAATCGGTGGCGCCGGATAGATCAAATCAGTGGGGCCGAGTTTGACTTTTGGTTTGGGACATATGTGGATATGAGAAAGTGGTTGAGGGCTTTTGGAGCATATCACTAAGCGTTTTGAGCAAGCAAGCCATTAAGCAACACCTCATCCCCTTTTAACAGTATTGGCTTTTCCTACGGACTCAATGTGATCTTGGATCACTAAAATGAAGATGTAGAGTCTTGAGCTTGTGCCAATATGTGTCCCTAGAATTTTGAGGGGTCCACATCTCTAGTCCATGCCATGCCAATCGTTGAACTTTTTGAAAAGATTATCTTGAATGAATATTAGTTCAATGAGCTATATATTGTTAATAATTACCAAAACCACCCAGGGATTAGTTGCACTTTTAACCTCCCCCTTTTTGGTAATTGATGACAACATATAGATCAAAGCTTTGACAAATTATAATAAGAATGAAATATCTCGTCGCTTTGAGAAGTATGTGATAAGCAAGAGCTCCCCCTAAATTTGTGCATTATTTAAAATTTGATTTTGAATGCAAATGCACAATCGATCAGGATCATGTATTACTCTTCCATGTCACATACATCTTGGTGGAGCGCTCAAAATGATAGAATATGAAAAATACACTCATCACCAAGACAAAGTGAATGATCATACATGAGAGATAGAGAATATCATCATCCAAACACAAGCATTAAAGCATGCTATGATCAAACACGTGGCCTTACAAGTATCTCACACACACATAAAGTATCAACCAAACAAGCAAACAAACAAGTAGCAAAGGAGAGCAAAAAGAAGCAAAGCTCTCCTTCTCTCTCTCTCTCTCTCTCTCTCAGCCTATGATCTATACACTTTCTCCTGCTTTGGCAACAAGTTACCAAAAAGCTTGAAAATGCATAGTGCTATGCGGCTCTCTAAGCTTGATCTTCTGGAGGTGGTGTGGAGAGGAGTCCTACGACAAATGCATCTGTTGAGGTTGTAGGAGCTGGTGGAGTTGCAACCGGAGGGGCAACTGAAGTTGTGCCTGCAGGTGCTGAAGTAGTAGCTCCAGTATCTGTCACTGGCACGGCTGCAGACCTCTGTGCCCTAAGCACTCTCTAAAAAAGCTTCAGTGGTATATTTCCCTCTCCTCTCTTCAGCTTCATCTTGGAGCTACTCAACTACAGTTTGCATCTCTGTGACCTTCAAGTCTAGATCATAAAACTTTTTTCAATGATCCTTTCAAGACTCTCTTGATTCTGAGTCAGGGTGGCCTGTCCTTTCTCAATCCTCAAAGTGGCTTGAATAAGATATCCCAGTTGGTCTTGCTTTGACTTGAGAAAAACTTTTGAAGCCTCTCCCGCAGTTGGCATGTTGGCTGTCTTCTCTGCTTTTGCCTTCTCCCTCTTCTCTTGAGCCTCTACAGATGTAGATCTGAAGCATCCATAACAACTGTGCTGTCCTCATGATTAGGCCTCAAGGGAAGGTGCTCTTTGTCCAACAAGTATATGTCTTTGCCCATCCTGGAGTTGATGAGCATCTGGATGTGTGGAGCATACCCACATAATCTCTTTTGGTCTGCTGCAGTTCTCTTGACGGTTTCAATAATCAAAATCATCACTTTGAATTTTTGGGGCACATCAAACATCTGAAGCAAGTTGATGGAGTGGCCTCTGATCATCCTGTGATCTCCTGATTTGGGCAGCAAGGTGTGCCTCAAAATGGTGTTCATGGTGGCCAGTCCAGAAAACAGAGAATACACTAAACCTAGCTTGTGTGTCTCCAAGGCCTTGTCAGGTATCTCCTACATGTTGGCCATGGAGTTGTGACCCTTCCTAGGTTTAGCATAGACATCAATGTCATCCTCATGCTTTTCAGGGGCATTTATCAACTTGGCCCACTCAGCAACAGTAGACTGATATCTTGTTCCTTCAGTCATCCATACAATTCTTCCATTAGGGTAGAAGTGAGCTGTTGAATAGAACTGCATAATGAGCTCATCATTCCACTTGGTCAACTTCTGACCCACAAAGGTGTCTACTCCATTGAGTCCAAAGCTTTCATGTACTCCTGGGAAGTGGTCTTCATTGTTCTTGATGTATTTCCAATCAACCCACTTCATGTCACACACTATAGGTTTCTTATCCACAAGGACTATCTCATAGAAGTCCTGTTGTTCGTTGGTGTGAAATATATAGTCCACAGCAGTCCTTCTCCTCACAGCATAAGGGTCTGATTGTCTCCACAATCTGAGACATGCATCCTTTCTCTCCTTCATGTTTTCAGCCACTGGGTGCTTGTCAACATGATCAGGGATCTTGGGCTTCAACTTTCTGAGCACTTGGGCTTCATCATATTCTTCTTATATTTCAGGCACTGGGGCCTTGTTCTTCTCAGTAGCTGGTATATTCCTGGTGGATCTCTTGGGTGCAGACTTGGTGGCTGGAACAGTAGCTTTGGGGGAAGTCTTAGGCTTTGATGGAGCAGCCCCAGACTTGATGGCATCCCCCATCAGCTTCTGAATCTTTGATGCTGGTGCAACATCCTCTTCTTCCTCTTCCTCATCTAATTGGATCATCATTGAGGGCTTTGCAATAACTCTTGCCATAGTTTTCTTGGCCCTTTCCTTCCTCTTCTTGCCTTCACCAGCAGCCTCTTCTTCAGTTGATTTGGAGGTTTCAAGAGTTGAGGCTCTGGCCTTAGACGTGGGCACTCTCTTAGCAGGAGCCTTCTTGTGCATACCAGGCTTGGTTGAAGAAGCTGTCCCAAATTCCTTCTTGACCACTTTCTTCTTGGAGCTGACCTCCTCCTTAGCAGCAACATAATCCTCATCTTTAGAATCTGAGTTTCTCTTCTTCCTATGCCTAGTAGCAGCCTTAGGCAGGTTGCTAGGAGTACTTCTGCTACCATCACCATAGCTGTTAGAGGGACTAGTGCCCTCACTCATGTTAACTTGCTCCCCAAACTTGTTCTGGCTGTCACTGTGATCAGATATTTCTGACACTGCAAACTGAAAGCTGACCCTGTGAATAGATGTAGATGAGATAGAGTGGATGAGCATCACAAAGTGCAGAGATTTTGCAAAACAATTGAGTCAAAAAACTTAGTTTTAGTTTTCCTCACAAAGCATTTCGGAGCTACCGATTTTTTAAACTCGGTGCCACCGAAGCAATATTGGAGTCTGAACTAGTGACATCGGTCAGACCGAGACACAGTTCAGTGAGACGAAGATTGCTAGGATTTCACTGAGAGTTGAACTCGGTCACACCGATTTGCAAGTTTCAGTCAGACCGAAAGTTACAAGTGCGATCGCCTAAGCCAAATCGGTGAGACCGATTGAGGGAGTCCTGGATTGGGGGGTCTCTGGACAACCAGACTATATCCGTTGGCCGGACTGTTAGACTATGAAGATACAAGATTGAAGACTTCGTCTCGTGTCCGGATGGGACTCTATTTGGCGTGGAAGGCAATCTAGGCAATACGGATATGTGTATCTCCTCCTTTGTAACCGACCTTGTGTAACCCTAGCCCTCTCCGGTGTCTATATAAACCAAAGGGTTTTAGTCCGTAGGACAACATACAATCATACCATAGGCTAGCTTCTAGGGTTTAGCCTCTCTGATCTCGTGGTAGATCTACTCTTGTACTACCCATATCATCAATATTAATCAAGCAGGACGTAGGGTTTTACCTCCATCAAGAGGGCCCGAACCTGGGTAAAACATCGTGTCCCCTGCCTCCTGTTACCATCCGCCTTAGACGCACAGTTCGGGACCCCCTACCCGAGATCCGCCGGTTTTGACACCGACGTTGGTGCTTTCATTGAGAGTTCCTCTGTGTCGTCGCCGTTAGGCTTGATGGCTCATTCTATCATCGATAGTGATGCAATCCAGGGTGAGACTTTTCTCCCAGGACAGATCTTTGTGTCCGGCGACTTCGCACTATGGGCTAACTCGCTTGGCCATCTGGAGCAGATAGAAAGTTACGCCCCTGGCCGTCAGGTCAGGTTTGGAAGCTTAAATTACACGGCCGATATCCGCGGAGACTTGATCTTCAACGGATTCGAGCCCCTGCCTTGTGTGCCACACGGTCACGATGAGTATGATTTAGCTCTACCATCGGACCGTATTCAGGAGATCGCACCGGCAGCCGCTCTGAGCCTTAATTCGGAACCAGTTACGCCATCCATGGACGGGTGTATAGACCCCGTCACGGAGGCCGTATCCTCAGTGGCGATTGAGCCGAATATTGACCTTACACTTCACAAGAGCCATGTTGTTAAACCGCCGGATACTTCTCCGGCCACGGACTCCGAACCGCCTGCGCCCGTTCCGATCGAATCCGGTTGGGCGCCGATCATGGAGTTTACCTCCGTGGATATCTTTCAGCACTCGCCCTTCAGGATTGGGATGCGGATGACGAAGAAATTCTGGCCGCCCACCCACCACCCACTTAATAGCCACTGTCGATGACTTAACTGACATGCTCGACTCCGACTCTGAAGACATCGACGGTATGGACGACGATGCAGGAGACGAACAGGAACCACTGCCCATAGGGCACTGGACGCCCACTTCACCATGTATATGTCATGGGACGCCCACTTCACTATTGCAACAGAATGCCCATGTATATACACGGAGAATCAAACCGAACAACCCGACTCTGTCAAAGATAATAGTCCAGATGACGTCACACCGGACAGACACCCGGAGCAACAGAATGCCCATCAAAGGCTCGTCGCCACCGCGAGGAGTCTAAAAAACAGAAGCAAAGGCTCAAGGCTGCGCAAGACACACTCCAAATCAGATGGAGTAAAGTACTCAACACAGCAGCAAAGTACGGTGGTAATCGCCCCACCAAGAGCTACCCGAAGCGGAAGTTGCTACCTGAATTCGATGAGGAGGCCTTAGATCCCCCACAACCAAAAATCAAAACAGCCATATGACCGGATAGGCGACCTCACGGCCAACATAGAGCGGCAAACAACGCCGCACATAAGCCAATACGTGATCCTCGCAAGGGCTCACATCAAAAGGACGGCGCAACCAGATCCATCTATGGACCACGTAAGCATGCTCTAGCATACAATGCAACACAACAAACATCCGAACAACGCGGTACACCCAGATACAGGGGTGCCGCACACCCCCTATGTTTCACCGATGAGGTGCTGGACCATGAATTTCCAGAGGGATTCAAACCCGTAAACATAGAGGCATACGACGGAACAACAGACCCTGGGGTCTGGATTGAGGACTATATCCTCCATATCCATATGGCTCGAGGAGATGATCTCCATGCCATTAAGTATTTACCCCTCAAACTCAAAGGGCCAGCTCGGCACTGGCTTAAAAGCCTCCCCGAAAGCTCCATTGGAAGATGGGAAGAGCTCGAAGACGCTTTTCGGGCAAATCTTCAAGGGACTTATGTCCGACCTCCGGACGCGGACGATTTGAGTCATATAACTGAACAGCCAGGAGAGTCAGCCCGAAAGATTTGGAACATGTTTCTTACTAAAAAGAACCAAATAGTCGACTGTCCGGATGCCGAAGCCTTGGCAGCTTTTAAGCATAGCGTCTGTGACGAATGGCTTGCTAGACACCTCGGCCAAGAAAAGCCAAGAACAATGGCAGCATTAACAAGCCTCATGACCCGCTTTTGCGCGGGTGAGGATAGCTGGCTAGCCAGATGCAGCACCAGCGACCCTAGTACATACGAAGTTAGAGATGGACACGGGAAATGATGGCGCAACAACAATAACAAACGCCGGAATAAAGAAGACAACACAAAGAGCACGGCAGTAAACGACGGATTCAGAAGCTCTCGGCCAGGTTAGCAAAAGCCGCCCTCTAAAGGCGCCAGAGACGAACTGTCCAGCCTAAACAAAATTCTGGACCAAATATGTCAGATCCATAGCACCCCTGGTAAACCCGCTAATCATACCCACAGAGAATGTTGGGTCTTCAAGCAGTCCGGCAAGCTCAACGCCGTACACAAGGGGGAGGATACTCCAAGCGAAGACGAGGATGAGCCTCTCAAGCAAGACACTGGGGAACAAAAGAAATTTCCACCAGAAGTCAAAACAGTAAACGTGTTACACATGATCAAGGGGAGAAACAAAGCGGCACTCCCAGAAAAATATGCCCAAGGGCCTATCACCGCGGAGTCCTGCCACTGGTCGTCTCAACCGATCGCTTTCAACCATCGTGATTACTCAGCAAGTATCCGGCGTGCAGGATGGGATGCCCTATTATTAGACCCAATAATTGACGGATACCACTTCACACGAGTCCTGATGTACGGTGGCAGCAGTCTAAACCTGATATACCAGGATACAATCCGCGAAATGGGGATAGACCCAACGAAAATTTGCCATAGCAATACTACCTTTAAAGGAGTAACGCCAGGCCCAGGGGCTCATTGCACGGGCTCCCTGCTACTAAAGGTTATATTCGGCTTCCTCGATAATTTCCGTAGCGAACATTTAACCTTCCACATTGCTCCGTTCCAAAGTGGCTATCAAGCACTACTTGGACGTGAAGCTTTCGCTCGCTTTAATGCAACACCGCATTACACTTCCCTCGCGCTCAAGATTCCCGGTCCACGTGGCATCATTATAGTGAATGGAAATATTAAGCGATCTTTGCGCGCCGAAGAGAGTGCGACTGCCTTGGCAGCCGCACACTAAAAACGGCCTCACCAACTAAAGCATTTGATAGGTCATCAAGACCACGGACACGGTTAGACGAGTCCGGCGCAGCTATATGTAATTCATACCGGATTAATGGCCACACCCCTATTACAAATACAAGGGGCTCAACGCACGCAGACAAGTGGCAATTTTTACTCATCTTGAATTATACATGGTTTCTTTAAAAACTACCTTTTTGCACGACAACTTTTCACCTAAGTTCCTCTCTTTTACAGATGACCATCGTGTACACCCGTCCAGGATACGGCACAACGGAGACACAGGCGCAGACGTGCAGCAGGGACCTGCTCCAAGGATTCTTTTTAGATTAAGACCCTGTGTAAACCTTTTTTATTGTCTCTTGTTGATACACATCCCTCGGATTCTCAGTACAATTGAGAAGGATGCTGACGTCTTGGCATGTGGACACGTCAGAATAACGCACGTACCTGGACACAAGGGGCTTCTTACAAAGGGCACTATTTAGGCCCGGTTTATACCATAAAGACCGAATACCTTAGGGAGTGTTCGGCATCGCGAGTTTGGCCTTATATGCATCAGCTCCGAATCATGTCTTTGGTCAAATGTTGGGTTTGCCTGGCTCCTGTGTTTTGGTGCCTTACGTTCCATTCTATCGGCTAAGGCAGCACCAGGAGAACTACTGCGATTGTGCCCTGGTTCATCCGGATGAGCACCTCAGTAGAGAAAGCCGAAAACTGACTGTCATGATATAGCGCGAGACTGGTCAACCACTCGATGACCTATCGGAATGTTAGAATTCCTCCGCTTTAACGAAGGGCCGTTTCCCGGCCAGGCATATACGCACCCCGAGTTCGGGAGAGTGCGGAGCCACCATGGGCTATATAGTAGCCCCACCGTCAAACTCCTATGGCTAAGTGAAAGTGTTAAAGCATCATAGTCTGGTTGCCTCGTTCGCTGCGCTATCACCTCCTTAATAGGACCAAGACGTTGGGTTAAGTGTGAACACGCGTCTTCTGTGAGGACCTCCGCATTATATGCGTGGGGGTTGAAGCCGACGACTGCAATCTTTCAGGTTATATACATATATACATAAACGGCCGCACAGGAGGCATCATATTACTTTCAGGCAAAAGTATAAATACAACCTTAATACATTTCATAAAAACATTGTGTTTACAATGGGAATACATGTCACTCAAACATAATATTCTTCGAGCACTGGGCCTCTATCAAACGAACACCCTCAAAAACTTCTTCAAAATAGTGCTCGGCAGCCACTCGGCCTATGGCCGAACCCTGCGCCACAATAGTGGTAGCATCCATCTCCGCCCAGTATGCTTTGACACGGGCAAAGGCCATCCGCGAGCCTTCTATGCACGCCGACCTCTTCATCGCATTAATGCGCGGCACCGCACCAAGGAACCGTTGCACTAAGCTGAAATAGATATTCGGCTTCGGCTTCTCCGGCCACAGATGATCTACGACAGACCTCATGGCAAGTCCGGACAATCTATTAAGTTCGGCCCATTCGGCTAGATGATCAATCAAGGGAAGCGGACGCTCTGGAACGTTAAATTGCAACCAGAATAGCTTGTCCACTTCACGATCTGTCTGATCTCGGAAGTATTCGACCGCATCGACAACGCTCGCTGCCAAGTCCATATATCCGTCTGCCGAACTCCACAGCCGATCCAGAGGGGCATACAACGAATCTCCGAACTTCCTCTGCAGCAGAAAGGGCTTCCCAGCCGCAATATCCCCGGCTTCACGCAGCTCCTCCTTCACCCTCATAGCAGAGCGGGTGTATTTGGTCGCCATCGTGGCCTTTTCAAGGTCCGCTGCCTTCACCCAGTTCTCTTCTTCAAGGAACTGGCAACGGTCTGCAATGTCTTTTAATTTTACGGCCATCATGGCCATCTTCTCTTTGCTTTCGCAATGCGCGGCCTTCTTGGCTCTTAACTCTTCGCCCGCCTTCAAAGCAGCCGCATTACTAACTCTTGCTTGTTCCTTGGCTCGGGCAAGTTCCGCCCGAAGGGTCTCCACGGTGGCAGCTCCGTCTGCAGTCACAACATATTAAAGATACTGGCATCATGCTGCTCTTATTATGTGACATTCACCAGAAAACATTACTTACCCTGTGACTCGTCAAGCCGCTTGTTAACAAGATCGGTGTCAGCGTCTGCCGCATCCAGTTGCCGCTTTAGTTTGGCAAACTCATTTGTCCGGCTAGCCACCGGAGCTTCCACCACCTGCACATAAAGGCAGTCTGGTTATTACCTGGGACTATGATCCTCTGTTCGCAGCCACGGCCTTCTCAAGGTCCGTTGCCTTCACTCGGTTTTCTTTTTCAAGGACCCGGCAACGGTCGGCAGTATCTTTTAATTCTACGGCCATCTTGGCCATTTTCTCTTGGCTCTTGCAATGTGCGGCCTTCTCGGCTTTCAACTCTTCGGCCGCCTTCAAAGCAGCTGCATTACTAATCCTTGTTTGTTCCTTGGCTCGGAAAAGTTCTGCCCGCAAGGCTTCCACGGTGGCAGCTCCATCTGTAGTCACAACATATTAAAGATACTAGCGTCATGCTGCTCTTACTATGTGGCATTCACCGGATAATAACACTTACCCTGTGCCTCGTCAAGCCTCTTGTTAACAAGCTCGATGTCGGCATCTGCCGCATCCAGTTGCCGTTTTAATTTGGCAAACTCACTAGTCCGGCTAGCCACCGAAGCTTCCACCACCTGCACATAGGGGCAGTCTGGTTATTGCCTGGGAATATGATCCTCTGTTCGCTGCCGTTCTCGACGACAACCAGAGTCTCAGGGGCTACTATCTACACAGGGCACACCTAACATGTGCGGTACTATCAAAAAGTATATCATTTCACGTACCTCAAAGCCCGTGAGTAGACTCATAAAGGCTTCATGTAATCCGCTTTCGACGGACGAAATTCTTTCCATCACCGTACCCATCAACGTACGGTGTTCTTCTGAAATGGCCGCTTGCTCCAACAGCTCCCTCAGAATGTCCGGCCGCATACCAGACGGTGCTGGACTCTTTTGTTTGCTCTCTTCGAGAGCCGGACGCTGGGGACTTCGGGTGACTAAAGGATTATCTTCTGGCCTCACCGGATTCGGAGAGGCCCTCTGTGACGACACTTCGAGGTCGCCCGCTTCTTGAGCGGGGGAGTCCGGGGGAGGCATTTCTCTCTCCATCATCTCCAGAAGAAGATCCCCCGAAGACGAGCTCAGCTGAGAAGGGCTAAGATCCGAACTGCAAGATATATGCGTTGGTTATTTTCCTTAGAGGAAAGGTAGTATATCTTCACTATTAAAGTATTTTTGATCACTTACGGCTCGTTAGAGGGCTGATCCCCGCGCGGACTTTGTGCGGCAAGAGCACCCCCCGAGGCAGGACTCTTTGTTGGAGACTTCTTCTCCCGTTTGGAAGCCTCGGTTTCCGGATCCTCAGAGGCAGTCCTCTTCCTCCCCCGTAGCGAGAGAAGGTCAGAGTCTTCTCCTTGGTTATCCTCCCTTATGGAGGTGCTCATTCCCTCGGTTGGAACTGGCAGCGATGGGGGCCCGCTTTTGCCCGCATTATTCCCCCCTTTATCTTCCTTCGAGGGCTCCGGGCAAGGTGCGAGCTCGAGCATCTTTTCCAGTATCGAATTTTCCAAACCCACAAGGAGGGGGGCCGAACACCGAATCATCTTCGCCTTTGTTAGCCAGTCCTGGTCAAAGGGCGATTTCTCAGAAATGATGTCATGGTAAATAAAAGATGGTGTGTTCAGCTAGAGGATTACTTACTTGGTCGGCGGCGCGGTTGCTACTCAGGCCCACGTCCTCGGTAGTATCCGGACACTTTGTTTGAGGTCCGAAGAATGACTTGTACATCTCCTCGTGCGTCAGGCCGAGGAAACTTTGAATAGTGCACGGTCCTTCTGGGTTGAACTCCCACAAGCGAATTACCATAACCAAATTAAAATCTCCCTCGAAGAGATCTTGAATGCGGCTTTGCAGTATAGGCACGTCCCTGGCTGGACCCCAGCTCAGCCCTCTGCTAATCCATGACATCAGTTGTCGTGGGGGGCTCGAGCGGAAAGTGGGGGCAGCCACCCACTTGGCACTTCTGGGAGCTGTGATGTAAAACCACTCCCGTTGCCATAATCCGGACACCTCTGGAAAGGAACCTTTTGGCCACGGAGCTCCTGCAATCCTGCTTATTAATGCTCCTCCGCACGCTGCATGCTGTCCCTCGATTGTCTTCGGCTTCACATCAAAGGTCTTGAGCCACTGGCCGAAGTGAGGGGTAATGCGGAGGAAGGCCTCACACACGACAATAAATGCCGAGATGTGGAGAAAGGAGTCCGGGGATAGATCATGGAAGTCTAGCCCGTAATAGAACATCAAACCCCTTACGAAGGGATCCAGAGCGAGGCCTAGACCTCGGAGGAAGTGGGATATGAACACGACATCTTCGTTGGGTTCAGGAGTAGGGACGACCTGCCCTCGGGTAGGCAGCTGATGTGAAACCTCGGCGGTCATGTATCTGGCCTCCCTCAACTTCTTGATATCTTCTTCCGTAACGGAGGAGGGCATCCATCGGCCTTGAAGGCTGGATCCGGACATGATTGAAGGTCCAAAGCACCTGACCTGGGCTTTGGGTGTTAGAACTCGAGGTGGGGGAAGGATTCGATTGAGCACGGGAGGAAAAAAAAGTAAAAGCCTTTGCCCTTTATAAAGAGGGTGAATATCAAGCATCCTCTCCGTGGCCGTTTGGGACTTGCCTATAATCTAGGAGTCCTAGACGCGGTTGGGTTACCCATGCCCGTATTGATGAGAATCCCGTGATAATGGGACACGATCTTTGCTTTGATGAGACGTGTCAAAAAACTGCCTTGCGTTATGTGCGGGGCTAGTTAAGGAAACGGTTCAAATAATCGCCGGGCCATGGCATAATGTCATGTTGCCAAAACAAGTCAGCAAATTGAATTTGTGGAAATATTATTCTCTCTGCGGTGGTATGTGGAACTTATTTTCCAGGGTCAGACATTATCCTTGTATTCAAATTCTTCTGTGGTGTATTCGGAGGAGGAACCCGCCTTGCAATGCCGAAGACAATACTGCGCGTCGGACTCATCGTCATTGAAAGCCTGGTTCAGGGGCTACTGAGGGAGTCCTGGATTAGGGGGTCTCCGGACAGCCGGACTATATCCATTGGCCGGACTTTTAGACTATGAAGATACAAGATTGAAGACTTCGTCTCGTGTCCGGATGGGACTCTACTTGGTGTGGAAGGCAAGCTAGGCAATACGGATATGTGTATCTCCTCCTTTGTAACCGACCTTGTGTAACCCTAGTCCTCTCCGGTGTCTATATAAACCAGAGGGTTTTAGTCCATAGGACAACATACAATCATACCATAGGCTAGCTTCTAGGGTTTAGCCTCTCTGATCTCGTGGTAGATCTACTCTTGTACTACCCATATCATCAATATTAATCAAGCAGGACGTAGGGTTTTACCTCCATCAAGAGGGCCTGAACCTGGGTAAAACATCGTGTCCCCTGCCTCCTATTACCATCTGCCTTAGACGCACAGTTAGGGACCCCCTACTCGAGATCCGCCGGTTTTGACACCGACACCGATATCTACAACTCGGTCGGTCTGAGATGAGTTCGGCGGAAACCTAACACCAAATTTTCAAATCAAAACTAATCTAAAGGGAGTTTTTGCTGGATAGATTGATCTCATATGTGGTAAGAATCATGGCATTGACTTTGTGCTAAGAATCGGAGGTAAAGATTACACAAAGGATCGAACTCATACCCTAACTTGGCGATGAGCTCACTACGGCGGCAACAGCGGTGAAGGTTCCCATTGACGGCGGTGGAGACTAGTGGCGGGAGGTCTCTGGCGATGAGGAGATGATCCAAAGACCCGTGTCGGCAGAGCAGGACACGCGCGGGCGAAAAGGTTTCGGAGGAATTTCCAAAATTTGACCCATGGGTATATATATCCTGACCCTATCGGTGTGACCGAGTGGAACGACTCGGTGGCACCGAGATGCAGAATCGCAAGCGGTTACTGCAACTCGGTGTGACCGAATAGTTCAAATTGGTTGCACCGAGATTGAAAACCTAGATCAACTCAATGAACTCAGTATGACCGAAAGGGATGAATCAGTCAGACCGAAATACATAGAGAGGTTTTGGAAGTTTAAGTCTGTGACGAATCAATGACTCCGAGTGCTCCTCATCCAGAGGGTTCGAATCAGACTTGATCAAACTTTGATGTATCATGAATAGAGTTTGATATGAGAAAAGCATAGATAGCCAGAGGAAGTTCTTAGCCATTCTTGTCCATCCATTTGGCAAAAGAAAGAGACCAAACAATCAAAGCAAGAAATGGATGTCCTCGAATGAGAAAAATGTGCAATCAACATGCTCACACAATAAGATAGCAAATGAAATATGCGGCACGGCATGCACAAACACTCTAACATCTATCAAGCAATTGGCGATGACTAGGTCATCTATATATGAGTATATTGACTGAGGAGTCAAATGAGAACATTTGATCGTAGGTCATACTCATCGTTTAATAACAAGTGGGGTTACCACTTTTACATAAAGCATTGTTGTGTTCACACCATTAGAGTTGCTTTAGCTCAATTCTTAGAGTAAAGCTCCCCCTAGATGTGATATCCCCCCTAAGAGGGATGAACTAACCTTGGGCTTTGTCGATGATGACTTCATGTAGATGTTCAAGATTTGGATGCTCAATGTTGATGTAGATCATTTGGAGCGATCCGTTGGAGTGAGTTGCACTTTCAATACCTACATGGGATAGTCCCACAAAGAACAGACAAGGATATCCATAGACATAGAGTGAATTACATACAATATGATGTCCATGAAAGCATTAGGTTACCTTGTCCCTTGTCTTACCAACAAGAGGGTTTGTGACTCCTTGAACTAATGTAGGATGTGGAAGTTGTTTGCACTTGTTCTCACCAAAATGATATGAGTGAAGTATGTTGGCGGTGTCACCCTCAAGAATTCTCTATTTCTTCTTCTTCGAGATCCACATCATCTTGATGGAATCCTTGGGGTTGTAGTAGTACTTGATGAAGTTAAACTTGATGTAGTCTTAGGAACCCACTTGACCAAGGCCTTGGGAGCTTCTTCAAATGCATCAATCTACTCTTGAAGCTTGTCCTTTCCTTTTTGCTTGTGGTGGAAGATCATCTTGAGCTTGTGTTCCTTTGAAGGAAGTAGGATCATACTTCTCTTGTTGAGGAGCAAACTTTGTATTGGGGTATTGATCTTCTTCCCACTCGACTCCATTGGCATTGAACTTTCGTTCAAAACCAACACCTTGATTCTTCCGGTGCCTTCCTTGCTTGTGTACAATTTCCTCAAATTGCTTACTTCCGGCAAGGCTCTTGTAAACACCTTTCTCTATAATTCCCTTCAACAAGCTATTTTCTTGCTCAAGTGTAACTTGGCTAAGAGAATCGTTAGTGGAATCAATAGAACTACTAGAAGCAACAACCACTATTGCAGGATGCTGCTAACACGACACTATGATCAGAGACCCTTCGACGAAACTATGTGCGATGCAATAATCGCAAATGGTGGTGTAAGAAACTGTCAAAAAAGGTGCAAAACATTTGCGATGACGGATGCATCAAACACGGTTCAGATTTTAGTTGTGTGTGCGACTCAGGGCATACAGTTCAGTTCAATTAACCATTTTCGATGAGGAGGAACAAAAGAAATGGGCAGCCAGATGAAGGTGTGTGCGATATACAACATACAGTTCACTCGGATGGATTGTTTGTGATTAGGAAACACAAAAGAAATGGTCAGCCAAATCAATGTGTGTGCGATGTACAACTAGCATACAGTTCACTCGGATGAATTGTTTGTGATTAGGCAACACAAAAGAAACGGTCAACCAGATCAAGGTGTGTGTGATGTGCGACATGCGGTTCACCCGGATGAAGTGTTTGCATTGATACAAGAGAACATAAACGGTTCAATATAACAAATACCATAAATATTGCAAGGTTCAAATTCAATGATTACAATGCCCAAATTCAAACATTGCAAGCTACGTCATTTCCGAAAAGGGATCAGCCGCTGACAAGTCATGTATGGGTTTGACACAATAACTTCCAATTGCTTTGCCATATGCTCTTCCAATATGAAGTTTGACATTTTTGGAGGCACTTCCATTCCGTAGTACCTGCCGGCTCTGATAATCATACCATTGATATTTCCTAATTAAATGTGTGTTCAACCTCAGTACCCTCAACACCTTTGCTCTGGCAAGAAAGAACCTGGCGAGTGTAATCTCCGATGGGGTCCCTCAATAGGAGTTCAAAGTAATATTTGAGAGATGCATATCTAGGCATTCAATGTGATTATCATTATAAACATCTTCCACCGGGCCTAATATGCCCTGCAAAAGAAGAGAACGTGTTAGTGCCTACATGCAGTTTTGAACACTGCTACACGCCCATTTGGTTTGCAGGATTTTCAAAATGCACCTATGTGCCATCTTCGATCTGGCATGATTAACATGGGCATTTGATTACAATCTAGAAACATGTAGACATCTTCACAAGAGGTTCGATTGGATGAAAAATTCCCTAAGAAAACTAGTACAGATGAATCCAAAGGAGAAATGCTTATGGACAATTGTAACCATATGAATGAAGCAACCAATATGGAGTGGGGGTGTATGTCCTAAAATCCTCCAAAATTCCTTCAGAAATCGTAGTACATTGTCATTGTAAACTTGGGAAAATGTGCAAAAAATTGAACTCCATTATGGTTAACATTTAACAAGAAAGGAACATCACCTCGATATACAGCTTCTTCAGCCACGAAAAGCATCTCAGGCAACTAAAAATTTGGTCCAGGTTGGGGACGACAGATTCTAGTGCCAAGACCTTCACTGTGCCCAGAGTCTAGGTGAAGCTTCGCTAGATGACAAACGAACATACATCTTCTAAACTAGAAATAATGTTGATATCAAGAAGGAGGGGTATATAAGGAGACCGTTGTACCCGAAAGTTGTAGTATTTGACAGACGAGTAGCCCACCACTTTCAATTTCGGCGCAGAAATGACATTGATTCTTGTTGGACCTTGTTGATCTACTATAAGTAATCTCTCAAGTGAAGGTGTGTCCTGGATGACCATATTCTGGTCCACCTTTTGTGATCTCTTGTTGCAGCACCAACAACACACATAAATAGTCCGGAGAGTCCTGGAGGTGATGTGCAAGGTACTCAACCAATTCATCGCCTGAAGACGAAGGAACTCGAGTGCAGTACAACTGTGGAGCAGGCGCTCCATGTCATCCTTTGGGATGCGGACGATGATGAGCTCGAGGTGCTTCAGTCGTGGTACAAAAAGAGTGGGTGCGTCATTAAGGGGGGATGGCAGTTCATGAACTTGGCGAGGCGCAGCGTGGACGCGAAGCGGAGCGCGGATGTTGGTAGCAAGCGCATATGCCCATCATTATAACTTAGCTTCTCGAGCTGATCTATGGCGCGGTATTGGAACCACTCGTCAAGCTTGGCTCGTTCCTTGCCATTGGAACGGAACTTGCCCGTGATAAGGCCTTTGATTTGGCTATCGTGACTGCCGAGGATCTGGGAGAACGCATCAAAGCTTTGGCGATAGCCATGGCAGAGCTTGTGGGCGTTGAGGAGGTCGACAGGGGTGCGGAGCCATAGGGTGCGCCACCCGTGGGAAAGGGCGGCTGTCCTCGCCCGATATTTGATTGGGAGGAGGGATATGATGACTATCAACATATCATCGGGGAGGTTGTTGATGAAGTCTAGGCCTGCTGGAGTCGCTTGCAGTTCTTTCTCGACCCGCCTCCACTTGTTGGCAGCCTCGTTCTCCACCTTGTCGGCGGGGACAGAAACCTCTGTCTCCATATTCACGCTGTGCTCCGGTGCTTCAGCATCCCCGGCGTCGCTACTCCCTCCGATGGGGCGCTTCGGCGGCATCCTCGTACACTGACGGCTTTGAGGACTCAGAGCGGCATCGAGGATGCATGCGGAGAGAGAGGAATTGTGTATGTGGCGAGGATGGGGGGTGCGGCCGATCGGCGGCGCCATTAATATAGACCAGTGGGAGCGAGGTGGGCGGCGGTCCAAGGCTGTCTCGCTTCCCAGTGAGAACGACTGCTTAACTCTAGTATGAAGGAAATCTATGCTTAATCCCGGTGAGAACTATTAATTTTTAGCTGCATATTTTGACAAATCACGGTGTCTCTTGGCTTAGCACCGAAGTCTGACTTTAATTTGCATACCGTAATGTAAACCATTTGCGTTGAAGAGATGCACCGATCCTGCGTTGAACATCTTGTATGCTTCCCGATGAGCCTGCGCACTGGACTGCGCTCGCACGCCTCCCGTTCAGTCAAGTAGTTGTCCACACGACACCTCCTATAGCCATTAAAACCAAGACATGTGGCATCACGTGAATGGTTAACCGAACGCACATGGTTTGAATTATACAAACGTTTGAGATATTAAAGTGGCAGCTATTTTTTTTCAAAATGCCTTTGTTGGCTGTCATTATTCAAGTGCACCTTCTCTCAAAATGGACATGAAAAATACCACAGCATGTCGGGTGCCCTTCCATGATAGCATGCCAAGTTTCATGAATTTCACACGAGTTTTAGATTTACTAGAATTTAAAAACAAAGTATCTCAACATTTTGCCGGCAATAACGGTGCCCTCGTGTTTGAAATTCATTCCCGTTTCTTGCACGCACCCAAGGACACATATTTGATTTTTCAACTAATTTATATGCACTGGAGCATGCACATGTAGTTTAAATTTGAATTATGCACATAAATGCATTGAAAACTCAGATAATGCATAAAAATGTCCAAACGAACCCCGGAAAAATCACGAAAATTCACACAACACTCCTATTGTTCTATGTTGGCACGAGAAAAAAATGAAAGCAATAAGAGGCAATGTATATCGTTTCATCCCCACAGGTGAGGTGTTCCCTACCGAAAACCATCATGCTTGTTGTGAGAAGCTCCGGTTTGTGAGAAGCATATACCCAAACCCGCCCCAAATGGGACCAAATTTTCACCATGGCATGTTGATGCCGTTGCATGATAGCATGCCAAGTTTCATGAATTTCAGACGAGTTTTGGATTTACTAGAATTTAAAAACCAGGCATCTCAATGTTTTGCCGGCAATCAACAGTGCCCTGGTGTTTGAAATTCATTCCCATTTCTTGCATGGGAACTAAGAATGCACCCAAGCACACAGATTTGATTTTTCAACCAATTTATATGCACTGGAGCATGCACATGTAGTTCAAATTTGATTTATGCACATAAATGCATTGAAAACTCAGATAATGCCTAAAAATGTCCAAATGAACCCCGAAATATAACAAAAATTCACACAACACTCCTGTTGTTCTATGTTGACACGAGAAAAAGTTTTGTAAGCAATAAGAGCCAATGGATAGCGTTTCGTCCCCTAAGGTGGGGCGTTCCCTACCGAAAACCATCATGCTTGTTGTGAGAAGCTCCAGTTTGTGAGAAGCATATACCCAGACCTGCCCCAAATGGGACCAAATTTTCACGACGGCATGTTGATGCCGCTCCATGATAGCATGCCAAGTTTCATGAATTTCAGACGAGTTTTGGATTTACTAGAATTTAAAAACCAGGCATCTCAATGTTTTGCCGGCAATCAACGGTGCCCTGGTGTTTGAAATTCATTCCCATTTCTTGCATGGGAACTAAGCATGCACCCAAGGACACAGATTTGGTTTTTCATCCAATTTATATGCACTAGAGCATGCACATGTAGTTCAAATTTGAATTATGCACATAAATGCATTGAAAACTCAGATAATGCATAAAAATGTCCAAATGAACCCCGAAAAATAACAAAAATTCACACAACACTCCTGTTGTTCCATGTTGACACGAGAAAAAAATTCGAAGCAATAAGAGGCAATATATATAATTTCGTCACCTAAGGTGGGGCGTTCCCTACCGAAAACCATCATGCTTGTTGTGAGAAGCTCTAGTTTGTGAGAAGCATATACCCAAACCTGCCCCAAATGGGACAAATTTTTTACCACAACATGTTGATGGCGCTCCATGATAGCATGCCAAGTTTCATGAATTTCAGATGAGTCTTGGATTTACTAGAATTTAAAAACCAGGCATCTCAATGTTTTGCCGGCAACCAATGGTGCCCTGGTGTTTGAAATTCATTCCCATTTCTTGCATGGGAACTAAGCATGCACCCAAGGACACATATTTGATTTTTCAACCAATTTATATGCACTGGAGCATGCACATGTAGTTCAAATTTGAATTATGCACATAAATGCATTGAAAACTCAGATAATGCATAAAAATGTCGAAATGAACCCCGAAAAATAACAAAAATTCACACAACACTCTGTTGTTCTATGTTGACATGAGAAAAAAATTTGAAAGCAATAAGAGGCAATGGATATCGTTTCGTCCCCTAAGGTGGGGCGTTCCCTACCGAAAACCATCATGCTTGTTGTGAGAAGCTCCAGTTTGTGAGAAGCATATACCCAAACCTGCCCCAAATGGGACAATTTTTTTACCACAACGTGTTGATGCCGCTCCATGATATCATGCCAAGTTTCATGAATTTAGACGAGTTTTGGATTTACTAGAATTTAAAAACCAGGCATCTCAATGTTTTGCCGGCAATCAGCGGTGCCTTGGTGTTTGAAATTCATTCCCATTTCTTGCATGGGACCTAAGCATGCACCCAGGGACACATATTTGATTTTTCAAACAATTTATATGCACTAGAGCATGCGCATGTAGTTCAAATTTGAATTATGCACAAAAATGCATTGAAAACTCAGATAATGCATAAAAATGTCCAAACGAACCCCGAAAATTCACAAAAAAAATCATGCAACACTCCTGTTGTTCTATGTTGACACGAGAAAAAAATTTGAAAGCAATAAGAGGCATTGGATATCGTTTCGTCCCCTAAGGTGGGGCGTTCCCTACCGAAAACCATCATGCTTGTTGTGAGAAGCTCCAGTTTGTGAGAATCATATACCCAAACCTGCCCCAAATGGGACAAATTTTTTACCACAACATGTTGATGGCGCTCCATGATAGCATGCCAAGTTTCATGAATTTCAGATGAGTTTTGGATTTACTAGAATTTAAAAACTAGGCATCTCAATGTTTTGCCGACAATCAATGGTGCCCTCGTGTTTGAAATTCATTCCCATTTCTTGCATGGGAACTAAGCATGCACCCAAGGACACATATTTGATTTTTCAACCAATTTATATGCACTAGAGCATGTGCATGTAGTTAAAATTTGAATTATGCGCATAAATGCATTGAAAACTCACTCAATGCATAAAAATGCCCAAACGAACCTTGAATAATTCCAAATTTTTTTGAAGACACACCTATAGTTGCATGTTCACTACAGATAAAAGTTCTAGCAATTGAAACACCGTCCATGGTCACTATGACCCCATTATGTAATTCAAATCAAGACAAAAAATCAAGTAGATCCCACACAGTTTATTATAACCAACCGTGTGAGATGCAGCACAAAACATCTTCAGACCGTGTCTGAATAAGGGACCGTGTCTGATGACACTTTGTGCGCTAGTTTTTTGGCTGAAGCGATTCCAAATTTTTGGCTTCCGCGGAAATATCTACCTCCCCGCCCCTCCCCCTTACCAAATGCCACATTTCCCCTATTTCCACCTTCCTTTCCAAGTTG
This sequence comes from Triticum dicoccoides, assembly GCF_002162155.2. Taxonomy (NCBI): domain Eukaryota; kingdom Viridiplantae; phylum Streptophyta; class Magnoliopsida; order Poales; family Poaceae; genus Triticum; species Triticum dicoccoides. Next base: position 289,996,002 of record NC_041380.1, on the reverse strand, counting down.
AAACCTTCACTCCTTGCTTGCAGCGTCGCCGCCTCCTCGTCGGCGACCCTCCTTTACGCTGCTCGGCCTCGCCTATCCAGGCAGGTAATCCACACCCGACCCCCATCCTCCTCCTCCTTCCACATCCCACATGCCCCGACCGCCGGCGCGGGCGCGACACCTTCCACCCAAATCACCGACCCCTCCACCAAATAAGCGTCGGCCTAAGCCATGGTGCACGCATTATAGCCAGGACCTCAAGGGGCATTTGGAAACGGAGAAGAAAATCGCGGCCGCGCGCGCGGATGAGGTCGCGATGGCTGTGTCAAATTTCGGATTCCGGCAAAACCGTTGAGGTTTGAACACTGGGGTGCGCACAAAGATCTCTCCCCCTCTCTTGCTCACGCACTCTACGATCTCACGGCCTAGCTCGTCGAACCCAAAGAACATGAGACACAAGATTTATACTGGTTTGGGCCACCATTGTGGTGCAATACCCTACTCTAGTGTGGTGTGGTGGATTGCCTCTTGGGCTGAGGATGAACAGTTACAAGGGAAGAACAACCTCCTGAGGAGAGGTGTTCTTGTGCTTGGTGAACTCATGTGGTTCGGGATGATCTGGGTCTGAATCAGATTTCCTCCCCTCTCCTATGATGGTGGCTTGTCCTATTTGTAGAGGCCCTGGTCCTCTTCCCAAATATTGAGCGGGAAGGGATACCACAACGGCCAAATTTGAAGGGAGACAACTAGTACAAGCTATCCTAACTAAGGTGGTCTTCTCCTGCCAAAGGCTCTGGTGGTGACGCCATCTTGGGCTCCACGATGACCTCCGTCTTGCCGTCCTACTGGTCTTGGTCTTGTTACACCGATATGGAAACCTTTGCCTGATGCCTCGGGACTCCTTGCCTGCTCTTGCCCCTTTAGCACTAAAGAGGAAACGAGGACACTGTGCGCACAGGCGCCCGCCTGGTTCCAGTCGTCATGGCTTGCGTCACAGGAACCTCGCAAGGTGCCCCTCGCCTTGATCTCTCCGCCCCTCGCGAGCCAGCCCGGTGAGGCCGCCCCTGAGGAGGTCTTGCGTCATCCGCCTCATGAGGCTTGGCCCCTCGCGAGGGTCTTGAATGTTTGCTAGTGAAGGTGGGTCATACGGGGCCGCTGGTGGAGCCATGCTGCGGGCCGCAGGAAGGCAATTCTGGGGACCCCCATTCCCAGAACACCGACAGTAGCCCCCAGGCCCACAGCGCGCTCGGGCTTGGCTTCGAGGCAAACCAAAGGGCCAACACGGAGCGCCGCGGGCCCCAAAGCCTGCGGCCATGGTTGGCGCATGGCGACTGATTGGACGTGGGCGTCTCCTCTTCCCCACGCAGCGTCGGCAACTGCCCGACTAACAGGAGGCCGGTGCGGGGAACGCCTGCCTTCATTTTCTTCCTTCGCCTTGCTTCGGATTCCATCTCTTGCTCCTTACTTCCGAAATCTTGAAATCTGCTCTGATCTCCTTCCAAGCTTCCGACCAATGGCGCCCCGAAAGGCCAAGGTCGACTCGCCGCCCGCCTGGTACGAGCCGGCCCTGGAGGCGCCCAATGTCTCGACGAAGAACCTTGCCATCACGTGACTGCTGACGGCAGGGGAGAACAATGAGAAGGGGGAGACCAGGCTCCGGGCTGGCTCCGCCATGCCTGAAGCTCCGAAGAGCTCCTTCTACCCCTTCTTCATGAGCAGCGTCATCGCCGGCCTCGTTCCCCCTTCTCCGACTTTTTCTATGTGGTCCTCCGGCACTACGGGTTACATGCTCTTCATCTCCATCCCAACTCTGTTCTTCTCTTGCCCATCTTTGCCTTCTACTATGAGGCGTACGTCGGGGTGATGCCATCCATGGCACTACTGCGCCACTTCTTCTACCTCCGGATCAACGACGGCCACACCACAGGGTGCGCCAACTTCATCGCAGCCGGCAAGTCTAACTCGACTTCGAAGACTGGGAAGAAGGTCGATGGCTTCAAGAGCAAGTGGGTTATGATGGATGCCAAGTGTGTCCATCCGCGGCTGAAGCTGCCGACGGGAATGCCTCGGCCTGATGAGGGGTATTCCTACGCGAAGCTTACTGACGACCGGGCGAAGTTGTTGCTGGAGAAGATGAACGCCGATCTGAGGCCGGGCAACGCGAAGGCGGCGAAACTGACGGGGGCTATGCTCCTGAAGGAATTCCTGGCGCAGCGGGTGGCTCCTCTCCAGGCGCGCACTCGCCCCCTGTGGACGCTTGTGGGTGAAGAAGACAAGCTCCGTTTGAGCCCGAAGGCCTTGTCCGACGAGGAGCTAGTCGTGGCCCTCCGTCTCCTGGTTGGAGACAACCAAGAGTATCCGCCAAATCCCCACGCTCCCTTGTTCCTCCGGAAGGACGTGGCGCAGGTCGTGGCCGCCATGCCCACCTTTGACGGGCGCGGCCTGGTGCCGCCAGCGCCTACTGAGGTTCCTGTGGCGACGACAATGGTGGACGTGTCTTGTGGTGATTCCCGCAGGGACGGGTAGGAGGAGGAAGAGGAGGACGAGGAGCACGACTCAGAGGCAGCCCCCGAGGAGACAGGGGAGACCTCTCCCTTGCGCAAGGCCGACATTCTCCCCCTTCTGCTTGACGACGATGGCGAAGCTGACATCCTCCCGGAGAAGGGGGAGCCGCCCGTGGGTCCGATGAAGGGTAGGTCGGCGCTGCTCAATCAGGACGACACTCCTGCCTCACCGTTACCTGGAGCTGCTTCTGGCCCAGCTATTGCCCCTACTTCTGCTCCCAGAGCTGGCGCGCCCCCGCCTCGGGTCATGAAGCTCTCCGGCTTCAAGCTCCCGAAGCAAAGGGACTATGCTGCGGTGGACCAGTAAGTGTTCTTGTCCCGCCTTGTTCTTGCTTCTGATGCTTGCTTCTGACTATACTTCTTTGTTGCACAACTAGGCCGACGCTTGCGGCGAAGAGGAGAAGGGAGGGCGAGGTGTGTATTGCTCGAGCCCAGATCGCCTCCTGTGGCCGCACCCTTCTCCATGAGTAAAGGTGGAGATGGTGCTCATGCTTCTACAGCCCAATCATCCTCGTGAGGCTGGGTGGAGCATCCTCGGGAGGAGTCAGCCCCCGAGGCCCCGCTGGTTCTGGAGGTGCCAGCGTCCGGCTCAGGTGCTGGGGTTCCAGAGGCTCAGGAGCCTCCAGCCTCCTAGGCCATGGTGACGACGACGCATCTTCCTCCTTCTGCCATGCTGCTGACCCCAGGTTCCTCCGCTTCTCCTGACGTCCTGGAGGGGGCTCTTTCTGCAGTTGCCCTGCTGCGAGAAGACCTTCAGGGCGTCGACCATCGCCTGGTGGCCGGATGCTTGGAATTGGTCTCCGGCTGGCTGCATTCCGATGTGTCCATTCGGGTGACACTGAGCCAAGCTGCTGCTGACTCCGATAAGGGCAGGGAGGTCGTCGCCCAGGCTGTGGCCGCCCACAAGGTGGCACTAAAGGACGCCAAGGCTGCCCAGGACCGCTTTCGGTCACTGGAGGCCGAGCTGGAGACCGTGCGGAGGGAGCACGCGGAGGAAGCTCGAGGCCGCAAGGTGGAGGAGGAGAAGATGAAAGCCCGAGAGGACGCTGTCAAGGAACGTGACGCCAAACTCGAGCAGTCGGCGAAGGCGCAGGACGCAGAGCGCGGCCGACTGGAGGAGTTGGAGCAGAAGATGAAGGCGGAGAAGGTCGAGCTTGACGCCAAGGCGAAAGTCCTGACTGAGGACCGCGTGGCCTTCCAGATCCTAGAAGAGAAGGCTCGGACGACGCTGAAGCCGCTCTACGAGAAGGGCTTGGAGGAGCCGCTGGTTACCAGTGACGAGGGCCCCAGCCAGCTAGTTCCTTTCCTGGTTGATGCGCTTGAGGACGTCGTGAGCGGAATTGGTCCCATGGCGGAGGGAGAAGCCCGCGTTCTCTCCTCAGCCACGTTGACGCGCGTCTTCAGCCACCTCTACCTTCGTGATCCCACCGCCCACCTTGATGAGCTACTGGAGCCTATGAAAGACGAGCATTAAGAGGCCGCTGCTGCGGCTGTGAAGGGTCAGGTGGAGGCCCTGCTAAAGCTGTTTCGCGCCTTTGCTCCCACGCTGTCGTCCGGCGACACTACCGATCCTGCAACTCCGGCTGGTGGTGTTGGTGAAGGCGACACCGTTGGAGAAGAAGCACCCCTTTCAGGCGACGGTGACGTCGAGGGATGACAAGGCGACCTGCTGGCGGCTCCTTTCCTGTTTTAACTTCTGCAGTATGCACCATGCCTCGTGGAGGCGTTAAACTCTCGTTTGATTTCAGGGGAACAATATGTCCTGTAATATTTGCTTTGAAATTTTGTGATTTCCTTTCTATTTGCTTTATGTTCTATGTCGGCAGGGCCCGACCCCGTGCATACCTCAGCCGGCATTGGGCCGACCGGATCACCAGGACGGACCAAGGAGTGAGGGGCTACATGATCAGTTAGGCTCCTGAGTCACGATGCTCATGAGTCCACCTTGACGCGCAAACAACTTATAAAAAGGAGATCTGGGAGTAGGTCTAGTGTTCTACGTCGGCAGGGCCCGACCCCGCGCATACCTCAGCCGCCATTGGGCCGACCGGATCACCAGGATGGACGAAGGAGTGAGGGGCTATGTGGTCAGTTAGGCTCCTGAGTTGTGATGCTCAGGAGTCCCCCTTGATGTTCAAACGACCTTCGTACCTTAGCTCCGCTTGGGAGGGCATGCGACGACCAAGTCCGCGGGACCTGGCAGGGTGGCGTACGCTTGGGCGTGACCCGAGCGCAACCCCCGTGCCCAGCCCCCTCGCGCGGCACTCCCGAGGGGAGGCATTGCGATGAGGCCGGACACCGAGCCCGGAGGCTCCCTGAGGTTGATACGGCTGTGAGGCCGCCCTCAGTTGTTTATCACCAGGACGGACCATGGCGCTTCCGGACATGCAAGGGCATAGCCGCTCCTCGGCAGTGTCGACTGCCAGCGCGGAGCATGGTGCTTCCACTGGTACGTGGGAGGGGGCTCCTCTGAGTGGAGCCCTCGGGGCGTGTACAGCCCCGCCCTGACACGTGGCTTGCACGGAAGGGCTAGACGAGGTGTATTTGGGCACTCGTGAGCCAGCACGGGACTCACGAGGCCCTAACTCAAGGCGGGTTCCGCCTGGTCTTGATTCTTGATGGCTGTCCTGCGAGATGGTTTGGCAACCCGGGCCAGTGGATTTCCTGAGGCTATCGCACGAGAAGGCCAAGCACCAACGACCCCAGGAGGTGACGTGAACGGGGCTGGCCCGCCAGACAGAGCTCAGCCATTGGATTTATCGATGCTGCAGGGACGGGCCCGAGCACAGACTCCGTGCGTAGCCTTCTAATGCGAAGGATCATGAAGAAAGACAATCGGCGCGCGGCTCCCATGGTAGGTGACAATCGAGCAGGTGATATCCATGGATAGATTACGCATGAAAAGCGACTAGCTTAGGTAAATGCGAGAATGATACATGCCACTAGGTTGGACCCGAGCGGCCTGGGGTTGATGCAGCCTGAGGGGAGCTCCCAGGAGAGTGAACTGAAGATGCAAGCGGGTACGTGCCGCAGGGACGGACTCACGCAGCCTAGGGATGATGAAGCCCAGGGGCGCTCCCAGCTAAATGAACTTGGAAAAGTGTCACCTGGTTTGGTTGCCAAAGGAGTGTCGGGGTAGCTAAAGACACGTAGCGAAGAAGTTGCTTCTCACGAGCCGCTGGGGCCCTAAGCCTCGAGAGGCTCTGGAGGCTCAGGTGGCCTTCGGAGGATCATCTCCATCTCCGCCAAGACCGCGTGGTGCCTGGCCTCCTGACCTGCCAGGATGCTCCGCAGATTGCGCTGGAGGGCGGCAGCCACGCTCGGCAGGCCAAACGACATGCGAACGTAGCTATGAGGTGGGCCCTCGCATTGGCCAGCACGCGAAGGCCAGAAGCGCTCATGAGATGTGGACCCATTGAGCCTTGGGATGTCGATGCAGACGCGCAGCTCACCACCCTTGCCTGGGTGGGGAGCGACGCCAGGTGGGCGGCGGTTGAGGGAGTCCTGGACTAGGGGGTCCTCGATCGTCCGACCTGTTACCATGGGACGGACTGATGGGATGTGAAGATATGAATACCGAAGGCTGCACCCGTGTCCGGATGGGACTCTCCTTGGCGTGGAAGGCAAGCTTGGCAACGGAATATGTAGATTCCCTTCTTTTTAACCGACCTTGTGTAACCCTAGATCCTCTCGGTGTCTAAATAAACTGGAGGACTTAGTCCGGATAGGGGATACTCAATACAGTAGTCATACAGGCTAGACTTCTAGGGTTTAGCCATTACGATCTCATGGTAGATCAACTCTTGTAACCCCCATGCTCATCAGTATTAATCTAGTAGGATGTAGGGTTTTACCTCCATCGAGAGGGCCCGAACCTGGGTAAACATTGTGTTCCCTATCTCCTGTTACCATCGACCTTAGACGCATAGTTTGGGAGCCTCTACCCGAGATCCACCGGTTTTGACATCGACATTGGTTCTTTCATTGAGAGTTCCACTGTGTTGTCGCCAAAAGGTTTGATGGCCCCTTCGATCATCAATAATGACGCGGTCTGCGGAGGAACTTTCCTCCCCAGACAGATCTTCGTGTTCGGTGACTTCGCACTGCGGGCCAACTCGTTTGGCCATCTGGAGCAGATCGAAAGCTACACCCCTGGCCATCAGGTCAGATTCGGGAACTTGAACTATGCCGCGGACATCCGTGGTGATGAGGACATCAATACCATTGTTACACCCACATCCCCTACTATTACATATACTGGACCAATTACTAGAGCTCGCGCACGCCAATTAAATTACCAGGTACTTTCGTTTCTTGGTAATGATTCTAATGTTCATGAGATTATGATGCTGCCTAAATTGGATACATTTGTTTTGCTTACAAATGAAGGGCTTAGCTTGGAGAAGGATGAACATTGGAGCAAGAACACGCATGGAGTTGATGGCATGCGCAAGGGGATCAAGAACGGAGTTACAAGTGATGATTTCAGGACTTTGAAGCCGCCATAAGGAGTGCATGAAGCCTTGGACGAAATATACAAGATGCCACTTCATAATATTCGTCCATAGGCTATTCTAGGTGCTGTGTCACCTTATTAATGGGCCAGGCCCATGTAATTTCGAAATACTTAAGTATAGGCTATTTTTAGAGTCCGTATGTGTGGGGAAACAAGAGTTAGGGTTGGTTTCGGACCCCACCCTCAAGGGCCACGAAATTCCCCCCTCTTCCTCCATATATACAGCCCTTAGGGCGTCGTTTAGACTTTGGGTTTTGTTTAGATTAAAAGTTCGCCATAGCTGCAACTTCGCGTACTTCGTTTGTGTCCAACGACCAGACCAAGACGTCACAGAACCCCACCTTGATCAATAAAGCTTTCATCTTATATTCGCAATATCCCGATTGCAATCTCAGTTTCTTGCTTGTTCTTCATTTGCTCACAGGAAACAGACCCTCATGGTCAGGTTGATCGTGCTCCGGCGTGGTCAATAACCCTCGGAAGTTGGTTTAGCGATTGCTAAGGCGCGACGTCTCGCACGTTCGTAGTCGGATCATAAAGGTCGACTCCCACAGAAAACGATAGCCACCATCTCATCGAAACATCGGGACACCTTAGCCTCTATCAAGTGGTATCAGATTTCCAGGTTGCTCGGTGAGATTTTACAGTTTTTCGTAGATTAGATCGAGTCTGTTCTTCATACCTACAGTCCACGAAAAAGCCAGAAAAAAAATTAGGGTTAGTTCATCGTATCCGAATCAATCTGAGCCTTTGCATAATCTTTTTAGGGTTTTTTCTTTGTTGAATTTGCGGTTGCATCGTCGTGTCAAGTTGCTGGTCTTAGAGTCTAGTCTTTTAGAGTTTCGAGTTCTGGTCATAAGTTGTCATGCCGCCACCGCACCTTCATCATCGCCCATCTACCACTTTTGCTTATCCGCCACCGCTCTGAATCCATATCCGTATACCACCACCAATCCGTATCCATATACCACCACCAATCTGTATCCATATACCACCACCGCTACCATATACCACCACCGCTGCCATATACCACAACCATATATCCACCACCAATCCGAGTTCTTCTCATATTAGGTTTGTTCTTGAGATCAATCTAAATTCTGATTCGTGTTTCCTTGCCTGCGTAGGTCTTGAAAAAAAAGTCTGGAGACCCCCGGGCAGTTTTTAGGCCAAAATTTTCACGGGCAATTTTTTTCCCTATCCTATTTTTAGGCTTTTCTGAGTCTTTTGAGCCACGTGCCATCATAGAGATTTTTTGTCGCACTTTTTCGTCGTCGCTGCCCTGATTTCTGAAAAAAAAAGTGGAAAAAAATTTTGTGCCCATCCTATCAGTTTGGCGAGGGAAGAGTTTTGAGACACTCGCCATTATAGTGATTTTTCGCAAAAAAAAAGGAGCGCAAAAAAAAGAGCGAAAAAAAAGAGTTCCAGAGTGTGCTTTTCCCTTATTTACGTGCAGCGCCGTGATTTTGTTAGTGTTCTAGGCTCGCGTCTCTAGCATGGTCTAGCCTAGGACCAGCACAGTACCGTCGTTGAGCGTTTATTCAACTTTGCATCTCTGAATTGATTATTGCTGACCCTTTTTGCTACCATACTATAAGCCTTCCCAGCTCCACATACATCTATGTCGTGCGTTTGACTCTCCCTGGCAATCGCTCTATCCAAGCTTTTGAGAGTTTTGACTACAACGGTTGCCGATCACCGCCTGCTGCTGGGTAAGAACTGGTAAGAATTTGAGATTTGCTTGACGGATTTGTGACACCCGCCACCACCACCACTTGTTAGTAGTCTCTAGGATCATATTCTTGTGTGTTTCTATTGCTGCTAACCATGCCAGGATCACAAGCCGACGAGACTGACTGGGAGAACTTGATGAACAAGGAGCTTCATGATACGTTTCAGCAAATGATGAATGGACAGGGGCAAGATGTGATAAACAGATTTGAAGAGGCCATGGAGAAGATAGATGGCATGGAGAAGACGTTTGAAACAAAGCTCGATAACAAGTTTGCTGAAATGCTTTCGCGTTTTCCACCACCACCTGCCGCACCTCTGCAACAACAGTAACAACATCGACTACCTCCACGTCGGGAAACAGCCCTCCGCCGAGCGAGCTGTGTCCCTCTTCAGTCGGGCCAAACTGCTGGTGCTGCTATTGATACTTCTGTGGCTCCTACTGCTGATGTGGAGGAGGATGATTATGTGGGAGATTATGAGGATGAGGTTGATCAAAATCAGAACTACGTGCCACCACCAGCACAGCAACCACCAGGTCGTCCACATGCAAATAATGGCAATGGTAGGGCTCACCCTCAGGTACGAGATCATGACCATCTCCCTAAACTAAAATTGAATATTCCACCATTTGAGGGTAGATATGTTCCTGATATATATCTTACTTGGGAGTTAGAAACTGAACAACGATTTACATGTTTACAATATCCCGAGGAGAGACGTGTTCCTGCTGCTGTTTGTGCATTCACTAGTTTTGCATGTGTTTGGTGGTCTGAGCATTGTAGATTATATCCTATTCCGGCTACTTGGGCTGCTTTGAAAACTGCTATGCGTACTCGTTGGGTTCCACCATATTATCAACGTGAATTACTTCAAAAATTGCAGCGCTTAAGACAGGGAAAAAATTATGTAGAAGAATATTATCAGGAATTACAAACTGGCATGATTAGATGTGGTATTATTGAGGAGAATGAAGCTATGCTTGCACGTTTTATGGGTGGATTAAATAGAGAGATTCAGACGATTCTAGAGTATAAGGAGTATACTAATATCACTCGTTTATTCCATCTTGCTTGTAAAGCTGAACGTGAAGTGCAGGATCGACAGGCATTGGCGCGGACTAACTTTTCTGCAGGTCGACCTTCATCATGGACACCACGTGCATCATCTACTTCCACACGTTCTGTTACACCGGCGCCTCCATCGGCTGCCACCTCCAACCGTGATACAATAAAGCAGGCACAATCACCACTATCTGCCAAGAGCACACCTTCTGGGCCTGCAAAGAGCTCTTCTTCATCCATGTCATCAACAGGGCAAACACATGATATTATTTGTCGACGTTGCAAGGGTGGAGGTCATTATGCGAGAGAATGCCCATCTAAGCGTGTGATGATTGTTACTTAGGATGGTGGGTATGAGTCCGCTAGTGACTATGATGAGGAGACTTTGGCTCTTATTACACGTGAAGAACATGGTGGAGACGATTCTGATCATGAGACGCAATACATGGCTCCTGAAGATGCTGACAGGTATGAATGTTTAGTTGCTCAACGTGTTTTGAGTGTGCAGGTTACACAAGCTGAGCAAAATCAGAGGCATAATTTGTTCCATACAAAGGGAGTTGTGAAGGAACGTTCTGTTCGCGTGATCATAGATGGAGGGAGCTGCAATAACTTGGCTAACATGGAGATGGTGGAGAAGCTATCTCTCACCACAAGACCACATCCACATCCTTACTACATCCAATGGTTCAACAACAGCGGCAAGGTTAAGGTAACACGTACTGTTCGTGTGCATTTTAGTATCTCTACATATGCTGATTATGTTGATTGTGATGTGGTACCTATGCAAGCATGTTCCTTATTACTTGGTAGACCATGGCAATTTGATAAAAATTCTGTACACCATGGTAGAAACAATCAGTATACTCTTGTTCATAATGATAAAAATATTACTTTGCTTCCTATGACTCCTGATTCCATTTTGAAAGATGATATTAATAGAGCTAATAAAGAAAAACAGGAGACAAATAAGAGTGAAAATCAGATTGTGGCAAAAGAATTTGAGCACCAAATGAAGCCTAATAATAAACCATCTACTGTTGTTTCTGAAATTAAATTGAAAAATGCATGTTTACTTGCCACCAAGTCTGATATTGATGAGCTAGATTTTAGCAAATCTGTTTGCTATGCTTTTGTGTGCAAAGAGGCATTATTTTCATTCGAGGACGTGCCTTCCTCTTTGCCCCCTGCTGTCACTAACATTTTGCAGGAGTTCGCTGACGTCTTTCCACAAGACGTGCCACCGGGATTACCACCTATTCGAGGGATTGAGCATCAAATTGACTTAATTCCCGGTGCTTCGCTACCCAACCGTGCACCATACCATACCAATCCAGAGGAGACGAAGGAGATTATGCGTCAAGTACAAGAACTGCTTGACAAAGGTTATATACGCGAATCCCTTAGTCCTTGTGCTGTTCCTATCATTTTAGTGCCGAAAAAGGATGGTACATCGCGTATGTGCGTTGATTGTAGAGGCATTAATAATATTACTATTCGTTATCGTCATCCTATTCCTAGGCTAGATGATATGCTTGATGAATTGAGTGGCTCTACAATATTCTCCAAAGTTGATTTGCGTAGTGGATACCATCAAATTCGTATGAAATTGGGTGATGAATGGAAAACAGCATTTAAAACTAAGTTTGGATTATATGAGTGGTTAGTCATGCCATTTGGGTTAACTAATGCACCTAGTACTTTCATGAGGTTAATGAACGAAGTTTTACGTGCTTTCATTGGACGATTTGTGGTAGTTTACTTTGATGACATATTGATTTATAGCAAATCTTTGGAGGAACATTTGGAACATTTATGTGTTGTTTTTATTGCTCTACGTGATGCACGTTTGTTTGGAAACCTTGGAAAGTGCACCTTTTGCACCGACCGAGTATCTTTTCTTGGCTATGTTGTTACTCCATAGGGAATTGAAGTTGATAAAGCCAAGATTGAAGCTATTGAGAGTTGGCCGCAGCCCAAAACGGTCACACAAGTGAGGAGTTTCCTTGGCCTCGCTGGTTTCTATAGGCGTTTTGTGAGAGATTTCAGCACCATTGCTGCACCTCTCAACAAGCTTACAAAGAAGGATGTGCCTTTTGTTTGGGGTACTGCACAGGAAGAAGCCTTCACGGTATTGAAAGATAAGTTGACACATGCTCCTTTACTCCAACTTCCTAATTTCAATAAGACTTTTGACCTTGAATGTGATGCTAGTGGAATTGGATTAGGAGGTGTGTTATTACAAGATGGAAAACCTGTTGCATACTTTTCTGAAAAATTGAGTGGGCCTAGTCTGAACTATTCTACTTATGATAAAGAATTATATGCTCTTGTTCGGACCTTAGAAACATGGCAACATTATTTATGGCCCAAGGAATTTGTTATACATTCTGATCATGAATCTTTGAAACACATTAAAAGTCAAGGAAAACTGAACCGTAGACATGCTAAATGGGTTGAATTCATTGAGACTTTCCCTTATGTCATTAAACACAAGAAGGGTAAAGAAAATGTTATTGCTGATGCCTTGTCTCGTCGTTATACCATGCTTTCACAACTTGACTTTAAAATATTTGGTTTGGAGACCATCAAAGATCAATATGTTCATGATGCTGAATTTAAAGATGTATTGCCGAATTGTAAGGAAGGGAGAACTTGGAACAAGTTCGTTCTTAACGATGGATTTGTGTTTCGTGCTAACAAGCTATGCATTCTAGCTAGCTCCGTTCGTCTTTTGTTGTTGCAGGAGGCGCATGGAGGAGGATTAATGGGACACTTTGGCGCCAAGAAGACGGAGGATATACTTGCTACACATTTCTTTTGGCCAAAGATGAGACGGGATGTTGAGCGTTTTGTTGCTCGCTGCACTACATGTCAAAGAGCTAAGTCACGACTCAATCCTCATGGTTTATATATGCCTTTGCCTGTACCTAGTGTTCCTTGGGAGGATATATCTATGGACTTTGTTTTAGGTTTACCTCGAACAAAGAAGGGGAGGGATAGCATATTTGTTGTCGTGGATAGGTTCTCGAAAATGGCACACTTTATACCATGTCATAAAAGCGATGATGCTGTTAATGTTGCTGATTTGTTCTTTCGTGAAATTATTCGCTTACATGGTGTGCCAAATACTATTGTTTCAGATCGTGATACTAAATTTCTTAGCCACTTTTGGAGATGTTTATGGGCTAAGTTGGGGACTAAGCTGCTTTTTAGTACTACTTGTCACCCCCAAACTGATGGACAAACTGAAGTAGTCAATAGAACATTGTCTACTATGCTTAGGGCTGTTTTGAAGAATAACAAGAAAATGTGGGAAGAATGCTTGCCTCATATTGAATTTGTTTATAATCGTTCATTGCATTCTACTACTAAGATGTGCCCTTTTGAAATTGTGTATGGTTTCCTACCTCGTGCACCTATTGATTTGTTGCCTCTTCCATCTTCAGAGAAGGTTAATTTTGATGCTAAAGAACGTTCTGAATTGATTTTAAAAATGCATGAGTTAACTAAGGAAAACATTGAGCGTATGAATGCTAAATATAAACTTGCTGGAGATAAGGGTAGAAAACATGTTGTGTTTGCGCCTGGAGATCTTGTTTGGTTACATTTGCGTAAAGATAGATTTCCTAATCTGCGCAAATCAAAGCTAATGCCACGTGCTGATGGTCCTTTTAAGGTGTTAGAGAAAATAAATGATAATGCATATAAACTTGAGCTACCTGTAGATTTTGGGGTTAGTCCCACTTTTAACATTGCAGATTTGAAGCCTTATTTGGGTGAGGAAGATGCGCTTCCGTCGAGGACGACTTCATTTCAAGAAGGGGAGGATGATGAGGACATCAATACCATTGTTACACCCACAGCCCCTACTGTTACATATACTGGACCAATTACTAGAGCTCGCGCATGCCAATTAAATTACCAGGTACTTTCGTTTCTTGGTAATGATTCTAATGTTCATGAGATTATGATGTTGCCTAAATTGGATACATTTGTTTTGCTTACAAATGAAGGGCCTAGCTTGGAGAAGGATGAACATTGGAGCAAGAACACGCATGGAGTTGATGGCATGCGCAAGGGGATCAAGAACGGAGTTACAAGTGATGATTTCAGGACTTTGAAGCTGCCATAAGGAGTGCATGAAGCCTTGGACGAAATATACAAGATGCCACTTCATAATATTCGTCCATAGGCTATTCTAGGTGTTGCGTCACCTTATTAATGGGCCAGGCCCATGTAATTTCGAAATACTTAAGTATAGGCTATTTTTAGAGTCCGTATGTGTGGGGAAACAAGAGTTAGGGTTGGTTTCGGACCCCACCCTCAAGGGCCACGAAATTCCCCCCTCTTCCTCCATATATACAGCCCTTAGGGGGTCGTTTAGACTTTGGGTTTTGTTTAGATTAAAAGTTCGCCATAGCTGCAACTTCGCGTACTTCGTTTGTGTCCAACGACCAGACAAAGACATCACAGAACCCCACCTTGATCAATAAAGCTTTCATCTTATATTCGCAATATCCCGATTGCAATCTCAGTTTCTTGCTTGTTCTTTGTTTGCTCGCAGGAAACAGACCCTCGTGGTCAGGTTGATCGTGCTCCGGCGTGGTCAATAACCCTCGGAAGTTGGTTTAGCGATTGCTAAGGCGCGACGTCTCGCACGTTCGTAGTCGGATCGTCAAGGTCGACTCCCACAGAAAACGATAGCCACCATCTCATCGAAACATCGGGGCACCTTAGCCTCTATCAGGAACATCACGTGGAGACTTGATCTTTGCCGGATTCGAGACCGTGGTAGCCGCTCCTGTAACCACTCTGGCCCTAGAGCCGGAGCAGGCCGCGCCATCCCAAGACAGGAGGATTAACCCCATCACGGAGGCCGCAGATTCCACGGTGTTGAAGCCGCACATGGACTTGATCTCACACGATGCCTACACCACCGGAACGCCAGACTTGTCTCCGGCCGTAAGTTCCGAACCACGTGAGCCTGCAGACGCCGAGCTTGATCGTTTATCGATCTTCGAATTCAGCGCCACAGACATCTTCCAGCACTCACCTTTGGGTAATATGCGAAACTCATTAAAAAACCTGTCCTCGGCGGAGGACTCACAACCGAACTATATCCGGCTCGAACCAGGGGCTGATGGTGGAGGATTTTGCTCCCCCCACCACCCACTTCATAGCCACGGTCGAGGATTCAACCGACACACTTGATTACTACTCCGAGGACATCGACGGCATGGACAATGATGCCGAAGAAAACGAAGACCCCGTTGATACAACTAATGATCAAGATGAATGGGAAGATGGGCAGGTTAGCCCTGTTAAACAGGGCACACACGAAGATTCGGAGGACGATAATTACCTTCCGCTCTCTGAGGATGAGGTGAGCCTCGGCACTGAAGATTTCATCGTGCCCGAGGAACCTCTTGAGCAGGAGCACTTCAAGCGCTAGCTAATAGCCACTGCAAGAAGCCTGAAAAAGAAGCAGCAACATCTTCAAGATGACCAAGATCTGCTCAATGATCGATGGACCGAAGTCCTAGCCGCCGAAGAATACGGCCTTACTGGCCTAGCCAAAAACTACCCGAAGCATAGATTGCTACCCCAGGGCGACGACAAGGCATTGGAGCCCGTACCATCATCGCATAAAGCGGCAGGTCGACCACACCTTGGTCCGGGTAAAGCGGCAGCTCAAGCCAAACACCAGACTGCCCCACCTCGCGGAAAAGGCCAGAACAAAACAACTCGCGGTTGTACATGCAACCTGCAATAGGACTTGGGTGGTAGAGCAGGACACTCAAAAGCGATCTATGGATCGCCAGGGCATACCTCGACACGTGATGACGGCCACTTATCTGGACACAACAAACCAAGCCACGCCCGGATTGAAAACCGCAAATGGACTCTATCGGAGATACACCGCAGTGTGGCCCAACATAAAGGCACCGCACACCCTCGTTGCTTCACAAGTAAAGTAATGGAGCATGAATTCCCAGACGGGTTTAAACTCATGAATATTGAATCATACGATGGAACAACGGATCCCACGGTATGGATCGAGGACTTCCTCCTCCATATCCACATGGCCCACAGAGACGATCTCCATGCCCTCATATACCTACCACTAAAACTCAAAGGACCAGCTTGGTGCTGGTTAAATAGTCTATCGGACAATTCTATTGGCAGCTGGGAAGACTTGGAGGACGCCTTTCGCGACCACTTCCAAGGAACATATGTCCTGCCACTAGACGCCGATGACTTAAGTAACATTGTCCAGCAGCCCGGAGAGTCAGCCAGGAAGCTCTGGACCAGGTTCTTAGTTAAAAAGAACCAAATCATCGACTGTCCGGATGCGGAAGCCCTTGCGGCCTTTAAAAATAGCGTCCGGGATGAATGACTTGCACGCCACCTCGGTCAAGAAGGACCTAGATCCATGACAGCCCTTACCGCTCTGATGACCCGCTTTTGCGCGGGAGAAGACAGCTAGCTCGCTTGTAGAAGCAACAATGCCGGAGACTCGGGCACTTCCGACATTCGGTATGGCAATGGCAAGCCACGACGAAGCAAATACAACAGTCGCAATGATAATGAAAGATCACGCGACACAATGATTAACGCTGGATTCAGCAATCCGAAGCCCGGTCAACAGAAAAAGCCATTCAAGGCAAACAGAGACGGACCATCCAACCTAGATAGGATACTAGACCGACCCTGCTAGATTCACGGCCACCCCAATAAGCTAGCCACTCATACCAACAGAAGCTGTTGGTTCCTTAAGCAAGCCGGCAAGCTCAACGCCGAACACAAGGGAAGGGGGTCGCCAGGAAATACAGACGACGGAGTGGTTCACCAGCTAAATGCCGAGGGCCAGAAGCAATTCCCCCCTGAAGATCGATCAAATCCGGAACAGAAATAGTAGTTTGGCTTCCACTGCCCATCTCATATACACGTTAAAACTATACCGCACGTACATAACTACGCACTTAAGATACCATGGGCACTGGCGGAAGCACAATAGGGATAAGTCTACAAACACTCCGATAACATTTTTTTTATTTACTTTCTCTTTTTCTTTCTTCGTTACTTCTTAAAAACAGGTGGCGCAAAGGAGAAACACCTAAGACCGACTCCATCGGAGTTCGGATCCATACACTCACCTATGGGGCTACTTCCTTCAAGGATTCCCCTCGCTGAGGATAGGTGGCACAGACGTGTGACAGGAGGTCCAAAATAACTTTTTGTAGACCGCACTCTTTTTCGAGCCTGTAACATGCCTTTTTCCTCTGCCTTTGACCCAGGGCATATCAAATGACCGGGGTCGTGGCCTTTATATATATATATATATATATATATATATATATGTATGTATATATGTATATATATATATCAATTAATCAGTGGCGCATTGCTCAGGTCCCAGTTCACATTATCCGAATTACTCATATGCGTCTTTCCGCACATGAATACGCCTGCTATGGTTGTTTCACAGATATACCCCAGCGTAAATTGCCAGGGGCTCGGTACGGGAACAAATGAGTTGCCAACAAAGTCCGAACAACTTTTACAGCGTACTTCGGCGTCACGAGTTTGGCCTTATATGCATCAGCTCCGAATCATGTCTTGGGTCAATAGTTGGGTTGCCCGGCTCCTGTGCTTCCTATCCTATGTTCCGCTCTATCGGCTAGGGTAGTAAAGGGAGAACTACTGCGATTGTGCTACCGGTTCACCTGGTGACACGCCTCAGTAGAGAAAGCCGAAAACTGACTGTCATGATGCGGCGAGAGCTGGTTAACCACTCAATGATTTATCTGAATCTCTAGTGATTCCTCCGTGTCACACGAAGGACCTCTTTTGAGGTCAATTATGTAAACGCATCGTATGAATAAGCCGCATACATACTAGGGGCTATGTCGTAGTCTGGTTGCCTGGTTCGCCGCATTGACACCTCCTTCACGGACCAAGACATTGGGTCAAGAGTGATCAGATGCCTTTTTCGAACACCCCTATACTTCCTACAAGGGGGCAGAAGCTGACTACTGGAAATCTTTCAGATTATATTACAACGGCCGCACAGGAGGAACACAAGCTTTCAAGCAAAATATATAAATAGATTCACTATAAAATTGTCTCGTACAATGCTAATACACCTCACTCGAACATCATGTCTTTCAAACATTGACCCTCTATCAAGCGGGCGATGATAATCCCCAAGTGCAGGGAATCATCGTAGCAATTTCCAAAGGTGGAAATGATAAGTATGGAGTGTCGAACCCACAAGAAGCTAAAGGTAAGATCAATATTCTCTCAAGCCCTATCTGCCACTGATACGACTCTACGTACACCGAACATTTGCTTCCAACTAGCAACGAGAAATAAAACTATGTTGTGGGTATGAAGAGGATAACTTTGTATGATATCAGAGAGCTAAAATATAAAAGTAGGTGTTGTTATCATGAAGTTAGAATATATTACTAAATATTATAAATAGTGTGTCTATGTACCCTCGTAGACCGTAAGCGGAAGTGATGTCTACTATGCAACTTTATTCTTGTAGACACGTGTTGGGCCTCCAAGCGCAGAGTTTTGTAGGACAACAGCAATTTTCCCTCAAGTGGATGACCTAAGGTTTATCAATCCGTGGGAGGCGTAGGATGAAGATGGTCTCTCTGAAACAACCATGCAACCAAATAATAAAAAAGTCTGTTGTTTCCCCAACACACGAAATACAATGGTAATTTGTATAGGTGCACTAGTTCGGCAAAGAGATGGTGATACAAGTGTAATATGGATAGTAGATATTGATTTTTTTGTAATAGGAACAATAACAAACAGCAAGGTAGCAATTGATAAAACAGAGAAAAAACGGTATTGCAATGCTTGAAAATGAGGCCTAGGGTCCTTACTTTCGCTAGTGCAATCTCTCAACATTTCTAATATAATTGGATCATATAACCATTCCTCAACGTGCGATGAAGAATCACTCCAAAGTTCTTATCTAGCGGAGAATATAAGAAGAAATTGTCTGTAGGTTACGAAACGACCTCAAAGCTATTCTTTTCGATCAATCTATCCTATATTTCGTACTAAAATAACACCAAGCTATTCTTTCTGATCAATCTAACCAAGAGTTCGTACTAAAATAATACCATATGATACACATCAACCAACTCTAATGTCACCTAGATACTCCAATGTCACCGTGAGTATCTGTGAGTTGGTTATATGATATGCATCAAACAATTTCAGATTCATAATACTCAATCCAACACAAAGAACCTCAAAGAGTGCCCCAAGATTTCTACAAGAGAAACAAAAGACGAGAACGTGCATCATCCCCTATGCTTAGATTACCCCAATGTCACCTCGAGAATCCGCGAATTGAGTGCCAAAACACATATCAAGTGAATCAATATGATACCCCATTGTCACCACGGGTATTCATAGCAAGACATACATCAAGTGCTCTCAAATCCATAAAAGTATTCAATCCGATAAAACGAAATCTCAAAGGAAAACTCAATTCACAACAAGATAGAGAGGGGAAAACACCATATGATCCGACTATATTAACAAAGCCCGTGATACATCAAGATCGTGACATCTCAAGAACACGAGAGAGAGAGAGATAGAGAGATTAAACACACATCTATTGGTACAAACCCTTAGCCTTGAGGGTGGACTACTCCCTCCTCATCATGGTGGCCGCCGGGATGATGAAGATGGACAGAGGCGCTGATTTCCCCCTTCGGCGGAGTGCCGGAAGGGTCTAGATTGGTTTTTCATGGCTACAGAGCCTTGCTGCGACGGAACTTCTGATCTAGGGTTACCTCGAGGGATTTTGGAATATTTGACAATTTATAGGGCGAATAGGTGGTGCGGGAGGCCACCGAGGTGGGCACAACCCACCAAGGTGTGCCTGGGCCCCTAGGCGCTCCTAGGTGGGTTGCGCCCCCCTCGGGGAACCCCTCTGGTACTTCTCTGGCACATCATGGGTGTTCTAGTCCATATAAATTCTCCAAAAAGTTTCGCGGTGTTTGGATTCCGTTTGATATTGATTTCCTGCGGAGTAAAAAACAAGCAAAAACCAGCAACTGGCACTGGGCACTATGTCAATAGGTTAGTCCCAAAAAATGATATAAAGTTGCTATAAAATGATTGTAAAACATCCAAGAATGATAATATAACAGTATGGAACAATCAAAAATTATAGATACGTTGGAGATGAATCAACATCCCCAAGATTAATTCCTGCTTGTCCTCGAGTAGGTAAATGATAAAAATAGAATTTTTGATGTGGAATGCAGCCTATCATGTTCATCACATTATTTTCTTGTGTAGCATGGACATATGGACTTTTATATGGTTCAAAGCAATAGTCTAGTTTTGACATGAAGATTTCTATACTCAAGCATATCAACAAGCAACCATGTCTTTCAAAATATCAACACTAAAGAAAGTTATCCCTAGCCCATCATGCTGAATCATTGATCCATTCATGAAACACACTCACATATTAGCTACATCCAATGCTCAAGTATGATCATAGTTCCCCTTAGTTGGTGCTTTATAAGAGAAGATGGAGACTCAAATAAAAATAAAAATTGCATAAATTAAATAGATAGTCCCTTCGCAAAGGGAAGTAGGGATTTGTAGAGGTGCCAGGGCTCAAAGCGAAAAAGATAGAGATAAAACATTTTGGGTGGCATGCTTTTCCTGTCAACGAAAACGATCGAGTTTGTAACATCCCAAATTTGCAATTTGGAATGTTATACACTAGATCATCATGCATAGCATATTTTCTTGCATTTTGGTTGATCCTAGAAATTTCACGCAACTCAAGGACCTTCGGAGAGAGTTGGAGATTTCGTTATTTTCATATTTGAGAGTTTTCTCGAATTTGAAAAGAGGATCATTTGATTTATTTATTTCATCTTCAATTATTTTTCCAATATCAAAAAAAAAATGAGAGAGGGAATAATATGACTTTCCCAAAGTTAAGAAAAATGAAGATCTAATGAATAAATCAAATTTTGGATTTCCGGTGTTTTTTTGCATTTTCTTTGGATAGGGAAAAATGCGTGTTTTCAAAAATTGCATTTTAGGCCCGGAGAAAAGTTCATTTTGTTCGGCTCATTTTTAGGAGTCGGAGAAAATTTACTTTAGAATTTTTGGAGTTCGTTTAGTTTCGTTTCTTGTTTTTTTTTCTGCGTGCGGAACTATTTAAAAAAAAGAGAGAGCAGCGCCCCGCCTGGGCCAAGGCCCAGCCGGCCCAGCCGCCCTGTCCTCCCCACACTAGCCGCCGCCCCAGGCCGAGTCCTAGTAGGACTCTAGGCCGGGCCCCCCTCCCCTTTTTCTTGCCCCCTCCCCCAAGCAAACCCCCCCTTCTAGTATAAATACCTAGCCACCCCCCTCTCCTCCCCACACCAGCCCGCCGCCCCAAGCAGCAGCAGCAGCAGCCGCAGCCGCGCCGCCTAGTCGCCGCCGCCGCCCTAGC
>NC_041380.1:289967629-289974081 GCF_002162155.2 Triticum dicoccoides | reverse complement strand
CGCCGCCCTAGCGTCGCCGCCGCCCTTGTACCCCGCCGCCGCCGGAACCCCTCGCCGAGCCTCGTCGAGGTAGCCGCGCCGCGCCTCTCTCTTTTTCCACGCCTCGGTTCGGTTTTTCTTAAAAGAACCGTTCCGTTTCTTTTCCGGTTTCTTTTCCGGTTCTTTGTTTCGGTTTTCTTTTCCGAAACCCTAGATCGGTTTCCTTTTCGTTTTCTTTGGTTTAGTTGTTTAGCGAGCGTTCGCCGGACCGTTCTTCTTAACAAATGTGATCACCGGTTATTCTCGGTTAACGAACGTCCGTTCGTTTAACCGTTCTTTCTTTCTTTTCGTCGGATTTATTCCGTGATCGTGATCTCAGATCCGATCTTTGTTCTAGTCTTTCTTCTCGCCCGTTTATCGGAATCAGGTGATTCAAGCGCCTGGAGTTTCGTTTCGAAACCGCCGTTCCGTATAATCAACTTAAACAAGCTTTTGCCCCCGTAAAATTTGACCTAGATTCAACTTGCTAGAACCGAGTTGTTTTCTTCCGCCGTTTGTTTCCGTTTCTTGGTTCGGTTCGTTCTTTCTTTGCAACTGGAGTTCTTAAGTTGAACTTTCTGGTTCGTTCTCTTGTTCGAGTTTTACCTGTGCATTAGATGAGTACTTATTGTGTGCTTATTGTTTGTTTGTGATAGATCACCCGGATTGCGCCGCTTGTTACGTCGAAACCCTAGGTCTCGCGGATCATCAGCAAGGCAAGTAACACTTTGATCATACCTTTTCTACAACCCATGTTTTATTGCATTAGATCAATCCTCTCACATTGCATGATTAGGATCTAAATAAATTGTGGGATGGGAAGTAGATGAGGTAGTACCTATTACCTGTATTACTATGAAACCTTTGGGAGTTACTTCTACGTTTGCTTATTATGCCATGCTATGCTAGTAGACGTGGATTGGGTGAGTGATATCCATGACAGATGTGAGTTTATTAATTTTAATGGTTTATCTAAGGTGGCAACTTAAACACACATCTGGGTGGATTGAGGCACCTGATGTCTATCAGGACTTGCCTGTTTTATTTCGGACCGCCACCCAGGCACAAAGGGATCATAAGATCATTCATGCTAGTAACTTCCGTGTGCAGCCACAAGCCATTATGGGCTCTGGCATAGTTGATTAAGTCGTGCGAACTCTTACGGGTAGACTAGCAGATGTAGGGGTTATAGGTGGTACGGTCTACCCACATGTAAGGTGCTAGCGCTTCTGAAAGACTGTGTCTCGGTCATCCGTCTTCTCAAACACCCTGTAGTGCGAGAAACCAAACGGAGGCGATCGAGTCTTGTGGGGAAAAGTGCGCAAACCTCTGCAGAGTGTACAAACTAATCATGATTAGCCGTGTCCCCGGTTATGGACAACTTGAGTATCTAGTACTTGAATATCATGTGAATCTCAACATGTTACTCTAATTAATATTGTTGGGTTTTAATTGTTCACTTAATTGGGATCGGAATGCTGTCAACCATTCTTGATGTTTAACAACCACCATGATAGTTAATAAATTTATTCCTTTGCAGTAGGGAAAAACTGGCTTTACGCAAATCTGCAACCATAGAGCTTTCCACCAGCCATATATGCATATAGTATAGCTGTTTCATTCCATTACTCTCTATGTGTTACATTGCCAGCATATTCCATGTGCTGACCCGTTTTCGGGCTGCAACTTCTCATGTTGCAGACTTTTCAGACGATGAGTAAGGTGTTTTTAGGTCGTTGTTCTATACTCAGTGTTGCCGTTGGAGTTGATGGACCCATTTATCTTCCGAGTCTTCCGCTGTTTTCGACACTAGATGGCCTCAAGCCATATTTATTGTAATAAGTTCTCTTTGAGACAACGATGTAATAAGTGTGTGATTGCCACTCTGCTATAAATCCTTCGATGTACTGTGTGGTGTCAGCATTACTGATCCAGGGATGACACCGGAGTGCAGTAGACTTGATCCATTCGGGTCGGGTCGCTACAGAGATGGTATCAGAGCACACGCTGACTGTAGGACACGACCACTAAGTTAAAGCCATAGATCACCATTCTCTTCTCATTTTCTAACTCCTCATCTTTTCTACTCTTTTAGGATGACGAACGCGAAGATTAAGTATGCTCAACCGGATGAAGGCACACCATTTGGATTTCACCTGAAGGAAGTCACCAAGTACCTGAACATTGGATTACCAAGCTTCACGGGAACCTTCAACTCCACTCTGCCTGAAGAGGAGCGCTGGAAGTTTCAAGCCCACGTTCCGGGAAGGACATTCGCGCCAATCACGAAGCCCATAGATAGTGTTTTCAATGCACCAACCTGGAGTCTGGGAAGGAGCATGGCAGCTCATATCACCATGGGACGCATTGGAGAAGTTTATCAAGAAGACCTCAAGGACACTATCTACCAGATTTGCGGATGCCGTGATGAACAATGGGAGTTAGTCAGCACCAAGAAGGATAGATCCATTGCATCTTTCATC
The DNA here is from genome assembly GCF_002162155.2 of Triticum dicoccoides. Lineage (NCBI taxonomy): Eukaryota > Viridiplantae > Streptophyta > Magnoliopsida > Poales > Poaceae > Triticum > Triticum dicoccoides. Next base: position 289,971,580 of record NC_041380.1, on the reverse strand, counting down.
CAGGAGTTAAACCAGCACATTCGACGCCACGAGAACCAGATGTGCAATGATATGATAGAGTTGAAGAATGCGAAGGCAAGGATCATCGAGCTAGAAGGAGAACTGAAGTCTACACGCAAGGACTACATGGACGAGATCGTAGCTCTAGCGAGACACAAGAACGATCTTAAGCAGGAGATTGAAGAACTCAAGGGGAAGTTAGCATCCAGGAAGGAAGACGAGTACGTCGCATGTCCGGACAACTACATCATCATCGACGACACCGATTCGGATCCAAGTGAACCCGACTTTGAAGATGAAGCTGGAGCAGATATCATGGAGTCTTCCACCGGTTCAAATTTCTAGATGACCACCAGATAGTAGTAGTATTCCCCCATGTAAACATTAGTTCGAGCCCTTTTGCGATAGCTAGAGTGTTTGTAAGCCCTTGTTTGATTGAATGAAGTGATTTTGTGTGCATTTGCTCATGTGCATTGGGGTAGTGTTTTCTCTTTAGACCTCACTCTATTCTTAAATCTCATCTCTTCTAAAACCCTCAGATGCCTCCGAGACGTGACAATGGATTCCCACCGGAGCTCACTCAGTTGATCCAACAGCAGAATCAATTGATGCAGATGTTAGTCCAGAACCAGCAGAACAACAACAACAACCCACCACCACCACCACCTGTTGACCACTTAGCCCGTTTCCTTAGGCTGAATCCGCCGGTGTTTTCCAGTAGCACCGAGCCGATAGTAGCAGACGATTGGCTTCGCAAGATAGGAAGGGAGTTGACCACTACAGGATGCACGGATGGTGAGAAAGTGAAGTTTGCCGCACATCAGCTTGACGGACCCGCGGCAGCATGGTGGGAGAATTTCACAGCCACTTACCCAGTTGACACTGTCACATGGGATCAGTTTCAGCAAGCTTTCCACACTGCCCATGTTTCAGCAGGAGCTATGGCCATGAAGAAGCGTGAGTTTCGCAACTTACGCCAAGGAGGAAGGACAGTTGGCCAGTACGTTGATGATTTCAGTAAGCTAGCACGTTATGCCCCAGATGACGTTGCTACGGATGCAGCTAAGCAGGAGAAATTCCTGGAAGGACTGAATGATGAGCTAAGCATGAAATTGATGGTAGCAAGTCTCAACAACTACTAGGAGTTGGTAGATCGTGCCATCATGATTGAAGGGAAGCAACAACAGATTGAGAACCGTAAGAGGAAGTATGGACAGGGGAAGTATAACTCTGGAGCCCAGCAGAAGCCCCGTTTTGCCCCTAAACCAGGATTTCAGTTTGAGCACACCCATGGAGGAGGTAGTTCACACAAGCACAATGGCCACAAGAATGGTAATGGGAATGGAGGAAGCAACGGCCAGAACCGGACCACCCCATCGACCCCAACCAAGAGAGACCTAAGTCAAGTCACCTGTTTCAAGTGTTCCAAAACCGGACACTATGCCAATGAATGTCCTGAAGGCTAGAATGGAAATGGCAATGGAAGCTCTGGGAAGAAGCCGAACCCTTTCAACAGGGGACAGGTGAACCACGTTAATGTGGAGGAGGTTGAAGATCAGGCCGATGCAGTAATCGGTAAGTTTTTAGTTAAGTCATTTACTGCACTCGTTCTTTTTGACACCGGTGCATCGCATTCATATATATCAAGGGGATTTGTGGATAAATATAACCTGCCAACCCAAGCCCTTAGGTCACCCATGTTAGTAAGCTCACCAGGAGCGGAGTTTATGGCTAGACGATGGTGTGATCGGTTACCATTAAGGATTGGTAACTATGTTTTTCCCTCAGACCTAATAGTATTGGAATCTCAAGGATTGGATGTGATATTAGGCATGGATTGGTTATCAAAGTATGAAGGGAACATTGAATGCGCTAGTAAGTCAATTTTGCTTACCACACCAGAAGGAAGAAGGATCAAGTATGTATCCCGGCATGTGCCAAAAAGGACACAAGTAAATTGCCTAACAGGAGTTGTGCAAGAGGAAGTACCAGTGGTGAAGGATTTTCCTGATGTATTTCCCGAGGAATTGCCAGGCATGCCACCGGATAAAGACATTGAGTTTTTGATTGAGTTATTGCCAGGTACCGGCCCAATATCAAAGCAACCATACCGGATGCCAGCAAAGGATTTGGTAGAAATTAAGAATCATATTAAGGAGTTATTGGATAAAGGTTACATTCGCCCAAGTTCTTCGCCTTGGGGATCACCCGTACTTCTAGTGGAAAAGAAGGATGGATCATTAAGGATGGTTGTAGATTATCGGGGATTGAATGAAGTAACCATCAAGAACAAGTACCCACTGCCAATGATCAACGATCTATTTGATCGGTTGCAAGGAGCTAAAGTATTTTCCAAGATCGATTTGCGATCAGGGTACCATCAGTTGAAGATTCGAGAGCAGGACATACCTAAGACAGCTTTTACCACGAGATATGGACTGTATGAGTATACCATTATGTCATTTGGATTGACTAATGCACCTGCCTATTTTATGAACCAGATGAACAAAGTGTTTATGGAGTTTTTGGATAAGTTCGTCGTAGTGTTCATTGATGACATCCTGGTTTATTCAAAGAATGAAGAGGAGCATAAGGAACATTTGCGTTTGGTTTTGGAGAAACTAAGGGAACATCAGTTATACGCCAAATTCAGCAAATGTGAGTTTTGGTTGAAGGAAGTTGGATTCCTCGGACACGTTATATCCGGAGAAGGTATAGCAGTTGACCCCACTAAGGTTGAGACCGTAACCGAATGGGAAGCACCAGCGACAGTTGGAGAGATCCGGAGTTTTCTAGGACTCGCAGGATACTACCGGAGATTCATTGAGAACTTTTCAAAGATAACAAAGCCTATGACGGAGTTGTTGAAGAAGGATACTAAGTTCAAATGGACTGAGGAGTGTGAGGCTAGTTTCCAGGAGTTGAAGAAACATTTGGTCACCTCACCAGTATTGATTTTGCCAGATCAGACCAAGGATTATGAGGTGTATTGTGACGCTTCACGTCGAGGACTTGGAGCAGTGCTTATGCAGGAAGGAAGAGTTATTTCGTATGCTTCACGACAACTAAAGCCTCATGAGTTGAATTATGCCACGCATGATTTGGAGTTAGCAGCCGTAGTGCATGCATTGAAGACATGGAGACATTTCCTCATTGGAAATCATTGTGAGGTGTAAACGGATCACAAGAGTTTGAAGTACATTTTCACTCAGAAGGAGTTGAACACTAGATCATCATTCATCTTAAGGGGGGTAGGTTTGTAACATCCCAAATTTGCAATTTGGAATGTTATACACTAGATCATCATGCATAGCATATTTTCTTGCATTTTGGTTGATCCTAGAAATTTCACGCAACTCAAGGACCTTCGGAGAGAGTTGGAGATTTCGTTATTTTCATATTTGAGAGTTTTCTCGAATTTGAAAAGAGGATCATTTGATTTATTTATTTCATCTTCAATTATTTTTCCAATATCAAAAAAAAATGAGAGAGGGAATAATATGACTTTCCCAAAGTTAGGAAAAATGAAGATCTAATGAATAAATCAAATTTTGGATTTCTGGTTTTTTTTGCATTTTCTTTGGATAGGGAAAAATGCGTGTTTTCAAAAATTGCATTTTAGGCCCGGAGAAAAGTTCATTTTGTTCGGCTCATTTTTTGGAGTCGGAGAAAATTAACTTTAGAATTTTTGGAGTTCGTTTAGTTTCGTTTCTTGTTTTTTTTCTGCGCGCGGAACTATTTAAAAAAAAGAGAGCAGCGCCCCGCCTGGGCCAAGGCCTAGCCGGCCCAGCCGCCCTCTCCTCCCCACACTACCGCCGCCCCAGGCCGAGTCCTAGTAGGACTCTAGGCCGGGCCCCCCTCCCCTTTTTCTTGCCCCCTCCCCCAAGCAAACCCCCCCTCCTAGTATAAATACCTAGCCACCCCCCCTCTCCTCCCCACACCAGCCCGCCG
>NC_041380.1:289883823-289966766 GCF_002162155.2 Triticum dicoccoides | reverse complement strand
CCGCGCCGCCTAGTCGCCGCCGCCGCTTAGTCGCCGCCGCCGCCCTAGCGCCACCGCCGCCGCCGCTTTGCCGCCGCCGCCCTTGTACCCCGCCGCCGCCGGAGCCCCTCGCCGAGCCTCGTCGAGGTAGCCGCGCCGCGCCTCTCTCTTTTTCCTCGCCTCGGTTCGGTTTTTCTTAAAAGAACCATTCCGTTTCTTTTCCGGTTTCTTTTCCGGTTCTTTGTTTCGGTTTTGTTTTCCGAAACCCTAGATCGGTTTCCTTTTCATTTTCTTCGGTTTAGTTGTTTAGCGAGCATTCGCCGGACCGTTCATCTTAACGAACGTGATCACCGGTTATTCTCGGTTAACGAACGTCCGTTTGTTTAACCGTTCTTTCTTTCTTTTCGTCGGATTTATTCCGCGATCGTGATCTCAGATCCGGTCTTCGTTCTAGTCTTTCTTCTCGCTCGTTTATCGAAATCAGGTGATTCAAGCGCCTGGAGTTTCGTTTCGAAACCGCCGTTCCGTCTAATCAACTTAAACAAGCTTTTGCCCCAGTAAAATTTGACCTAGATTCAACTTGCTAGAACCGAGTTGTTTTCTTCTGCCATTTGTTTCCGTTTCTTGGTTCGCTTCGTTCTTTCTTTGCAACCGGAGTTCTTAAGTTGAACTTTCTGGTTCGTTCTCTTGTTCGAGTTTTACCTGTGCATTAGATGAGTACTTATTGTGTGCTTGTTGTTTGTCTGTGATAGATCACCCGGATTGCGCCGCTTGTTACGTCGAAACCCTAGGTCTCACAGATCATCAGCAAGGCAAGTAACACTTTGATCATACCTTTTCTACAACCCATGTTTTATTGCATTAGATCAATCCTCTCACATTGCATGATTAGGATCTAAATAAATTGTGGGATGGGTAGTAGATGAGGTAGTACCTATTACCTGTATTACTATGAAACCTTTGGGAGTTACTTCCACGTTTGCTTATTATGCCATGCTATGCTAGTAGACATGGATTGGGTGAGTGATATCCATGACAGATGTGAGTTTATTAATTTTAATGGTTTATCTAAGGTGGCAACTTAAACACACATCTGGGTGGATTGAGGCACCTGATGTCTATCAGGACTTGCCTGTTTTATTTCGGACCGCCACCCAGGCTCAAAGGGATCATAAGATCATTCATGCTAGTAACTTCCGTGTGCAGCCACAAGCCATTATGAGCTCTGGCATAGTTGATGAAGTCGTGCGAACTCTTATGGGTAGACTAGCAGATGTGGGGGTTATAGGTGGTACGATCTACCCACATGTAAGGTGCTAGCGCTTCTGAAAGACTGTGTCTCAGTCATCCGTCTTCTCAAACACCCTGTAGTGCGAGAAACCAAACGGAGGCGATCGAGTCTTGTGGGGAAAAGTGCGCAAACCTCTGCAGAGTGTACAAACTAATCATGATTAGCCGTGTCCCCGGTTATGGACAACTTGAGTATCTAGTACTTGAATATCATGTGAATCTCAACATGTTACTCTAATTAATATTGTTGGGTTTTAATTGTTCACTTAATTGGGATCGGAATGCTGTCAACCATTCTCGATGTTTAACAACCACCATGATAGTTAATAAATTTATTCCTTTGCAGTAGGGAAAAACTGGCTTTTCGCAAAACTGTAACCATAGAGCTTTCCACCAGCCATATATGCATATAGTATAGTTGTTTCATTCCATTACTCTCTATGTGTTACATTGCCAGCATATTCCATGTGCTGACCCGTTTTCGGGCTGCAACTTCTCATGTTGCAGACTTTTCAGATGATGAGTAAGGTGTTTTTAGGTCGTGGTTCTATACTCAGTGTTGCCGTTGGAGTTGATGGACCCATTTATCTTCCGAGTCTTCCGCTGTTTTCGACACTAGATGGCCTTAAGCCATATTTATTGTAATAAGTTCTCTTTGAGACAACGATGTAATAAGTTTGTGATTGCCACTCTGCTATAAATCCTTCGATGTACTGTGTGGTGTTACCATTACTGATCCAGGGATGACACCGGAGCGCAGTAGACTTGATCCATTCGGGTCTGGTCGCTATAGAGTAGTTCCCAATACTTTCCATGCTAGATATATCATAGGCGGTTCCTAAACAGAAAATAAAGTTTATTCCTTTTTCCACCATACTTTCACATTCCACGGCTAGCCGAATCCATGGGTGCCGTCCGTACCAACACTTTCCAAGGAATTTATTATTTGACAACATAAAGTAAATTCATTTTTCATTTCGGGGCTGGGCATCCCTAATACCTTTGTCATACTCTCGTGCAATGACAAGTGAATAAACACTCATTTTGAGAATAACACATCTAGCATGGAAAAATATAGGACACCCCCTCTCGTTTCATGAGCGGTACGAGCACACAAAAAGGAAATTTATTTTGAAGATTAGAGATGGCACATACAAATTTGCTTAGGACAGCATGGAAATACCGCATATAGGTAGGTATGGTGGACTCATGTGGCAAAACTTGGTTTAGCGATTTTGGATGCACAAGTAGTATTACCACTTAGTACAAATGGAGGCTAGCAAATAGATTGAGAAGCAACCAACCAAGAAACGAAAATTCTCATAAACGAGCATTGAGCATAACTAACACCGAATAATGCACCACAAGTAGGATGTAATTTTATTGCATAACTATTGACTTTCGTGCTTGCGTAGGGAATCACAAACCTTAACACCAATATTCTTACTAAAGCATAATTACTCACTAACATGACTCACATATCACAATCATCATACAAAGTTTTTATTAGAATCAAGTTTATTTTGTCCAATGATCTTCATGGAAGTTTTTATTAGATCCCTCTTGAATATCTATCGCTTTGGGACTAGTTTCATAAGTTGAAATTCCTTTTGACAAGCTCAATCAAATTTAAGTGAAGAACATGAGCATAAAAATTTTTGTCTCTCAAAATAATATAAGTGAAGCATAAGAGAATTTCTTCAAAGATATTAAAGCACACCGTGTTCAAAAAGATATAAGTGAAGCACTAGAGCAAATGACTAACTACTCCAAAAAGATATAAGTGAAGATCAAGTGAGTAGTTAAGTAAATAGGTAGCTATGTGAGGACTCTCTATTATTTAAAAACTTTAAGATCTAAGTATTTTATTAAAACAGCAGGCAAAACAAAATAAAATGACATTCCAACAATAGCACACATCATGTGAAGAAACAAAAACTTATGATCAACCGATACTAACCGATAATTGTTGATGAAGAAAGGTGGGATGCCTACCGGGGCATCCCCAAGCTTAGATGCTTGAGACTTCTTAAAACATTATCTTGGGATGCCTTGTGCATCCCCAAGCTTGAGTTTTGTGTCTCCTTAATTCCTTTTATATCACGGTTTCCCTAAATCTTAAAAACTTCATCCACACAAAACTCAACAAGAACTCGTGAGATACGTTAGTATAAATCAATGCAAAACCCTATCATTCTCTAATGTAGCAAATCACTAAAAAATTATTTAACATTGCATACTAAATGCCTCTGCATATTTAATACTCCTATCCTCAAATAGAATCATTAAACAAGCAAACATATGCAAACATAACAGCAATCTGCCAAGACAGTACAGCCTGTAAAGAATGCAAGAGTATCAATACTTTAACTCGAAAAATTATGAAAATTTACCACACTGTTGAAAATTTATCAGATCTTATTGGGCAAAAAGTTTCAACATTTTATCACATTTTGACTTTCCTAGGGAATATTTGCAACAACGATAAACTTTCTATTTTGAAACAACAACATGTAGACTTGCAAAATAAGCATGGAAAAGGCTATACTTGACTTTTTTTATTGAAATAAAAGATGAAAAACAATGTTCTAAATAACAGCAAGAAAATACTAACAAAATAAGATGACGCTCCAAGCAAAAATTATATCATGTGACGAATGAAAATATAGCCCCAAGTAAGATTACCGATAATGTTGGAGACGAAAGAGGGGATGCCTTCCGGGGCATCCCCAAGCTTAGTTGCTTGGATCTTCCTTGAATATTAACTTGGGGTGCCTTGGGCATCCCCATTCTTAGGATATTGTCACTCCTTATTCTCCTCATATCGATATCTCACCCAAAACTTGAAAACTTCAATCACACAAAACTTAACGGAACTTCGTGAGATAGGTTAGTATGATAAAGCAAATCATTCACTTTGGTACTGTAAAATACAAGATTCATAATTTTTCTCACACAATGCCTACTATACCTTATAATTTCCACAATTTATATTGAGCAATATAAGCCATAAAAACTAGGAAACAAGCAAACTATGCATTGAAAACAGAATCTGTCAAAAACAGAACAGTCTGTAATGATCTGGATAACAATAATACTTATGCTACTCCAAAAATTCTGAAAAATTAAGAAAAACTGGGAAATTTGTATATAAATCTTGTGAAAAATGAATCAGGATTTTATCACGCATCTATAAAAAATGAAAATTATTTTACTAGGCGCAAAAGTTTCTGTTTTCAGCAAGATCAAATCAACTATCACCATAGACCATCCCAAAGGTCTTACTTAGCACTTTATTGAAACGAAAGCTATAAAACATGATTAATACAGTAGATTAATCATGTGAACACACAAAAACAGTAGGGGTAAATGTTGGGTTGTCTCCCAACAAGCGCTTTTGTTTAATGCCTTTTAGCTAGGCATGATGATTTCAATGATGCTCACATAAAAGATAAGAATTGAAACATAACAAAAGCATCATGAAACACATGGAAAGCACATTTAAGCCCAACCCACTTCCTATGCATAGGGATTTTGTGATCAAACAATTTACGGGAGCAAGAATCAACTAGCATAGGAAGGCAAAACAAGCAAAACTTCAAGATTCTTAACACATAGAGAGAAAACTTGATATTATTGCAATATGTAGAAGCATATGTTCCTCTCTCATAATAATTTTCAGTAGAATCATGAATGAATTCAACAATATAACTGAGGGAGTCCTGGACTAAGGGGTCCTCGGGTGTCCGGGTCATTTGGGATGGGCAGGACTGATGGGTCGTGAAGTTACAATGCAGAAGACCTTCCCCCGTGTCCAGATGGGACTCTCCTTTGCATGGATGGCAAGCCTGGCATCCGGATGTATTATTTCCTTTATCTGTAAACCAACTTTGTGTAACCCTAGGCCCCTCTAGTGTCTATATAAACCGGAGGGTTTAGTCCATAGAGATGTTCAGAATTCAAACAGGCTAGACATCTAGGGTTTAGCCATTACGATCTGGAGGTAGATCAAATCTTGTAACCCCTATACTCATCAAATACAATCAAGCAGGACATAGGGTTTTACCTCCATTAAGAGGGCCCAAACATGGGTAAACATCGTGTCACCCTTGTATCCTGTTTTCTTCGATCTTCAGACACACTGTTTGGGACCCCCTACCCGAGATCGGCCGGTTTTGACAATGACATTGGTGCTTTCATTGAGAGTTCCACTGTGCCGTTGACGGTGGGATCGATGGCTCGCCTCATCATTAACGACAACATCACCTCGGGAGAAACCCTAGCCCCGGGATAGCTCCTCTAGTTTGGTGGTTTCACCACGGGCTCCCATATGGCCTTTAAGCCAAGGGCGACCCTCGAAATCACTAAACATCATCTTCATGTCGGCCTCGAACACCCCGAAAAGATGGATCCAACAGATATTTCGTCTTTAAATGAACTACTTGATCACATCGCCGCCCTGGGAGTAGCAACAGACTACGATCGGATTGGGCTTAAATCCGATCAGAGGGAAAGCAGGTCCCCGCCGATCACCCATATGGTAGCGGTCGTGGAAGAACAGGCCGATGGTACTTCTCCCCCAAGTTGAGAACAAGCTATGTTCGGATTCCCGAGTCGCACGTGCCGGATACCCATATTTGGGAAGAGACCTCATGTCCTCCGAACATAGAACCGGGTGTTGAGCCCGAAGACCGCCAGGACGCTCCGGACCCTGGACCGGTGACTTCACAGATTCTTAAAATTACGAATGCAACAATGGGTCAGGATTTGGATTCCAGCCCGCCCACCCACCACATACATTATTACCCAAACAACCCAGGTCCTCCAGATGTATGCAACCTAATGTACGTGCGGCAGCAACCTGAGGAAACAGTCCACCACTTTTGGGCCAGGTTCCTCCTTGTTAAAGACAAGATCAAGGACTGCCGTGACGATGACGTGATTTCGATATTTCACCGCAATTGCACGGATGAGGGAATCCTTAATGCCCTCAACCGCCACCGCATACCGCACTTTTCAGATCTGGCACACATCGTCCATAAGTTTAGTGCAATGGAAAGCACCTAGAAGGCACAAACAGCTCGGCGGGATCCTCCAGCCTTCAAGCAGCCCACCGGACAGACAAAAAGGATGCAGCCCTATGGGGTACCCGATCATCATCCCATGGATAAAAAGTGAAGCCCTTTATGGGACACAGAACTGTCCTTGACGACCTTCTCGATAAACATTGCCAGATACACACAACACCCAATACCAAAGCAACACATAGCCTTCGGGCATGTTGGGTACTCCAGCAGGTGGCTAAGAGCGGTGAGGCCATCCTCACCAGCATTCCTCAAGAGAGGCACTCTTCGGAAAATGCCGATCTCAACATTTTTACGGTTTTCAAGACCTTTTCTTCCAACAACCGGTGCAAGAGGGCGCTACGCGACCTTGCCGAAGTCAACCAGGTAGAAACAGTAAATCCTTGGAACAACATGGCGATAACCTTCACTGCCAATGACGAGCCAAGGGCCAGATCAGTCCGAGCACCAGCCGCTTTGGTATTAAACCCAATAGTAGATGGCTTTCTGCTCACAAAAGTACTCATGGACGGTGGCAGCGGATTAAATCTCATTTACGAAGACACACTCCAAAAAATGCAGATGGACAAAAGTCGCATTGAGCAAAGGGGCACCACTTTCTGAGGCATCATCCCTAGTTGAGAAGCAATAAGCTCGGGGAGGATCAAACTTGACGTCGTATTCGGCACACCGGAAAACTATAGGTCTGAAGAGTTGCTCTTCCACGTGGCACCTTTGCACAGCGGATATCATGCCCTGTTAGGGCGAGAAGCATTCATCTGCTTTCAAGCTATACCCCATTACGGGTACATGAAGCTCAAAATGCCAGGGCCCAATGGAGTTATCACTATCACCAGTGATCCGGGTATAGCACTCCGCGCCGAAAACAAAACCGCATCACTAGCCCTCGAGGCGCTATCTGAGGCCCTGGCGGCCGAGGAACTGACTACTCTGTGCTCTACAGTGGACAAGGATGATGTAATCCTCGACAAGAGGCATAAATCCACTCCCTTTAAACCAGCAGATGAAATAGTCAAATTTCAAATCCTGCCACCTTTGTGTCGATTTCAAAGACCTAAACAAGGCTTGCCCTAAGAACCCCTTCCCACTGCCTCACATTGACCAAATCGTTGATGCAACCGCAGGGCACGACTCACTTTGCTTCCTCGACGCATACTCCAGATACAATCAAATTAAAATGAAGGAATCTGACCAGGCCGTGACGACATTCATAACTCCATATGGGCCTTTTTGCTTTAACACTATGCCTTTCGGGCTCAAAAACGCCGGCGCCCCCTACCAGCACATGATCCAAACATGCCTGAAAAAACAAATTAGCAAGACGGTGGAGGCATATGTAGATGATGTAGTCATCAAAACCAAACATGTCGAATCATTGGTGGACGACTTGCACCTCACATTCGACAACCTCCGAACATATGACATACGGATCAATCCGGAAAAATGTGTTTTCGGCGTCCCGACCGGAAAACTGCTCGGGTTTATTGTTTCCAATAGAGGAATCGAAGCAAATCCGGCCAAAATCAGAGCCTTGTTGCAATTGGCGACACCAACAGACCTAAAGCAAGTCCAAAAACTAGCTGGGTGCGTGGCAGCCCTGATCCGCTTTATCTCCAGACTAGGAGAAAAGGCACTACCACTTTATCGCCTGCGCCGACGTACCGTTCACTTTGAGTGGACGAACGCGGTGACGGCCAGGTTGGAATAAATAAAAACTTTGTTAGCAAACAACCCAATCCTGGCCGCATCAAAGGTCGGCGAACCCATGCTTCTATACATATCAGCAACTTACAAAGTAGTGAGCGATGTGCTCGTCGTCGAACGAGAGGAAGAGGGACACAAATTCCCACTCCAAAAACCAGTATATTACGTATCGGAGGTCCTTACACCATGCAAATCCCGATACCCGCACTATCAAAAGATAGCATATGCGGTCTTCATGGCATGTGACACTACTTTCAAGAGTGCTCGATCATGGTGGCCTCTGAAGTGCCACTCAATGATATCATAAACAACCGAGACACCACCGGCTGCATTGCCAAATGGGCTATAGAGATCTTACCATTCGAAATAACATACAAGCCACGCCGAGCTATTAAATCTCAGGTGTTGGCTGACTTTGTCACCAAATGGACAGAAGCCGAACTCCCTAAAGAGTACATCACATACTCCAACTAGGTGATGTACTTCGACAGCTCCAAAATGTTAGCTGGACTGGGGGCTGGTGTCATCCTAATATCCCCTACAGGGGACACAGTCTGTTATGTATTACAAATCATGTATACGGATTCCAATAATGCAGCTGAAGATCAAACGCTCCTGCATGGACTCCGGATGGCCGTTTCTATGGGCATACAATGCCTCGAAGTGCATGGGGATTTGAACCTTGTGATAACCCAAATAAATGGAGAACTCGATGCAAAGGATCCAAAGATGGTGGCCTACCGCAATGCCATACTTAGAATATCCGCTCGATTTGAGGGGCTCGAGTTTCATCATGTGGCTCGAGATAGTAATCAGGAAGCATACATCCTTGCTCATCTGGGTGCTAAACGCGACCCTGTCTCGCCTAACACCTTTTTGGAGAGGCTTTTCAAACCATCCGTGGTATGGCAGGACAAGGCCGGAAATAATAGTCCTGTCCGATCATACCCCCAGACGCCGAACATGATTCAGATGTCATCGGGGGCTCGAGCACCGAGCCAACACCTTCCGCTCAAGTAATCATGGCGTTATTGCTCCATGGACCGAACCATTCTTGAACTACCTTAATAGGTAGGAGCTCCCTAATGATCAGAACGAGGCCCGTCACATAGTCCGACGCTCTAAGGCCTATAAAGTCAACAAGGGAGAGCTCTACAAGAAAAGCACCACCAGAGTCCTTCAAAGATTTATCTCTGAAGAGGAGGAGCGACAGCTCTTGGCCGAAATACATGCTGGCCTCGGTGGCCATCACGCCGCAGCCCGGGCCCTTGTTGAGCGCTGTGTAGGATGCCAGCTCTTCACCAATCAAAGCCATATGCCGCCCACTGCCCTCAGAACAATCCCCATTACCTAGCCTTTTGCGGTCTGGGGGCTAGACATGATCGGACCCCTTAAAGGGGGAAGCCATAAGAAAAAGTATCTGCTGGTTATGGTGGATAAATTAACCAAGTGGATAGGGGCCAAACCAGTAAAAACGACCGAAGCCGGACCGGTGATCGTTTTTATATCCAGTGTTGTGCACCGTTATGGCATCCCGCACATCATCATTACTGACAATGGTTCTAACTTTACAGCCGACAAGGTGAAAACTTGGTGTGCTAATCTAGGCATTAAGCTCGACTACACCTTCGTTTATCACCCTCAAACAAATGGTCAGGTCGAACAGGCTAATGGCCTGATAATGAGTGGCATCAAACCCAGACTAGTGTGCTCCCTAGGGGAATCAGATATGCACTGGGTTGAAGAACTTTCTACCTCTTGAGCACTGCGTTGGATTTCCCCGAAGAGGAGAGGATGATGCAGCAAAGTAGCGTAAGTATTTCACTCAGTTTTTGAGAACCAAGGTATCAATCCAGTAGGAGGCTACGCGCGAGTCCTTTGTACCTCAAGAGCATAAGTATTCTACGGTGTCCCGGGGGCCATAGGTTTCACTAGTGGCTTCTCTCAAGAGCATAAGTATTCTACGGTGGCCCGGGGGCCATAAGTTTCACTAGTGGCTTCTCTCAAGACCATAAGTATTCTATGGTGGGTGAACAAATTACTGTTGAGCAATTGACAGAATTGAGCATAGTTACGAGAATATCTAGGTATGATCATGTATATAGGCATCACGTTCGAGACAAGTAGACCGACTCCTGCCTGCATCTACTACTATTACTCCACTCATCGACCGCTATCCAGCATGCATCTAGAGTATTAAGTTAAAAACAGAGTAACGCCTTAAGCAAGATGACATGATGTAGAGGGACAGTTTCATGCAATATGATAAAAACCCCATCTTGTTATCCTCGATGGCAATAATACAATACGTGCCTTGTTGCCCCTTCTGTCACTGGGAAAGGACACCGCAAGATTGAACCCAAAGCTAAGCACTTCTCCCGTGGCAAGCAAAACCAATCTAGTAGGCCAAACCAAACTGATAATTCAAAGAAACTTGCAAAGATAACCAATCATACATAAAAGAATTCAGAGAAGATTCAAATATTATTCATAGATAGACTTGATCGTAAACCCACAATTCATCGGTCTCAACAAACACACCGCAAAAAGAAGATTACATCGAATAGATCTCCACAAGAGAGGGGGAGAACATTGTATTGAGATCCAAAAAAGCGAGAAGAAGCCATCTAGCTACTAACTATGGACTCGTAGGTCCAAAGTAAACTACTCACACTTCATCGGACGGGCTTGGATGTTGATGTAGAAGCCCTCCATGATCGATGCCCCCTCCGGCGGAGCTCTGGAACAGGCCCCAAGATGGGATCTCGTGGATACAGAAAGTTGCGGTGGTGGAATTAGGTTTTTGTCTCCGTATCTGATCGTTTGGGGGTACGTGGATATATATAGGAGGAAGAAGTACGTCGGTGGAGCAACAGGGGGCCCATAAGGGTGGAGGGCGCGCCTTGGGGGGGCAGGCGCGCCCCCTACCTCGTGGCCTCCTGTTAATTGGCTTGTTATTGGGTCCAAGTCTCCTGAGTTGTATTCGGGGAGAAAATCACGTTCCCGAAGGTTTCATTCCGTTTGGACTCCGTTTGATATTCCTTTTCTTCGAAACCCTAAAACAGGCAAAAACAGCAATTCTGGGCTGGGCCTCCGGTTAATAGGTTAGTCCCAAAAATAATATAAAAGTGGATAATAAAGCCCAATAATGTCCAAAACAGTAGATAATATAGCATGGAGCAATAAAAAATTATAGATACGTTGGAGACGTATCAAGCATCCCCAAGCTTAATTCCTGCTCGTCCTTGAGTAGGTAAATATAAAAACAGAATTTTTGATGCGGAGTGCTACTTGGCATAATTTCAATGTAAATCTTCTTAATTTTGGCATGAATGTTCAGATCCGAAAGATTGAAGACAAAGTTTAACATTGACATAAAAATAATAATACTTCAAGCATACTAACAAAGAAAT
Source organism: Triticum dicoccoides (assembly GCF_002162155.2). Classification (NCBI taxonomy): domain Eukaryota; kingdom Viridiplantae; phylum Streptophyta; class Magnoliopsida; order Poales; family Poaceae; genus Triticum; species Triticum dicoccoides. Next base: position 289,955,296 of record NC_041380.1, on the reverse strand, counting down.
TATGTCTTCTCAAAATAACGTGGCCAAAGAAAGCTATCCCTACAAAATCATATGGTCTGGCTATGCTCTATCTTCACCACACAAAGTATTTAAATCATGCACAACCCCGATGACAAGCCAAGCAATTGTTTCATACTTTTGACATTTTCAAAACTTTTTCGATCTTCACGCAATACATGAGCGTGAGCCATGGATATAGAACTATATGTGGAATAGAATGGTGGTTGTGGAGAAGACAAAAAGATGGGAAGATAGTCTCACATCAACTAGGCGTATCAACGAGCTATGGAGATGCCCATCAATAGATATCAATGTGAGTGAGTAGGGATTGCCATGCAACGGATGCACTAGAGCTATAAGTATATGAAAGCTCAACAAAAGAAACTAAGTGGGTGTGCATCCAACTCGCTTGCTCACGAAGACCTAGGGCATTTTGAGGAAGCCCATCATTGGAACATACAAGCCAAGTTCTATAATGAAAAATTCCCACTAGTAAATGAAAGTGTAGAATGAGAGACTCTCTATCATGAAGATCATGGTGCTACTTTGAAGCACAAGTGTGGTAAAAGGATAGTAACATTGTCCCTTCTCTCTTTTTCTCTCATTTTTTGGGCCTTCTCCTTTTTTATGGCCTCTTTTTTTCGTTCGGAGTCTCATCCCGACTTGTGGGGGAATCATAGTCTCCATCATCCTTTCCTCACTTGGGACAATGCTCTAAAAATGATGATCATCACACTTTTTATTTTTCCTACAACTCAACAGTTACAACTCAATACTTAGAACAAAATATGACTCTATATGAATGCCTCCGGCGGTGTACCGGGATATGCAATGAATCAAGAGTGACATGTATGAAAGAATTATGAATGGTGGCTTTGCCACAAATACGATGTCAACTACATGATCATGCTAGCAATATGACAATGATGGAGCGTGTCATAATGAACGGAACGGTGGAAAGTTGCATGGCAATATATCTCGGAATGGCTATGGAAATGCCGTGATAGGTGGGTACGGTGGCTGTTTTGAGGAAGGTATTTGGTGGGTGTATGACACCGGCGAAAAGTGCGCGGTATTAGAGAGGCTAGCAATGGTGGAAGAAAGGAAAGTGCGTATAATCCATGGACTCAACATTACTCATAAAGAACTCATATACTTATTGCAAAAATCTAGAAGTTATCAAAGCAAAGTATTACGCGCATGCTCCTAGGGGGATAGATTGGTAGGAAAAGACCATCGCTCGTCCCCGACCGCCACTCATAAGGAAGACAATCAATAAATAAATCATGCTCCGACTTCATCACATAACGGTTCACCATACGTGCATGCTATGGGAATCACAAACTTTAACACAAGAATTTCTCAAATTCACAACTACTCAACTAGCATGACTCTAATATCACCATCCTCATATCTCAAAACAATTATCAAGCATCAATTTTTTTCTTAGTATTCAACACACTCAAAAGAAAGTTTTACCAATCTTGAATACCAATCATATTATTATTAAGAAAATTACCATGCTATTAAGACTCTCAAAATAATCTAAGTGAAGCCTGAGAGATCAATAGTTTCTATAAAACAAATCCACCACCGTGCTCTAAAAGATATAAGTGAAGCACTAGAGCAAAATTATATAACTCAAAAGATATAAGTGAAGCACATAGAGTATTCTATCAAATTACAAATTATGTATGGCATTCTCAAAATGTGTGTACAGCAAGGATGATTGTGGTAGACTAACAAGCAAAGACTCAAATCATAAAAGACGCTCCAAGCAAAACACATATCATGTGGTGAATAAAAATATAGCTTCAAGTAAAGTTACCCATAGAAGTAGACGAAAGAGGGGATGCCTTCCAGGGCATCCCCAAGCTTTGGCTTTTAGGTGTCCTTATATTATCTTGGGGGTTCCATGGGCATCCCCAAGCTTAGACTCTTTCCACTCCTTGTTCCATAATCCATCAAATCTTTACCCAAAACTTGAAAACTTCACAACACAAAACTTAAAGTAGAAAATCGCGTGAGCTCCGTTAGCGAAAGAAAACAAAAGACCACTTCAAGGTACTGTAATGAACTCATTATTTATTTATATGGGTGTTATACCTACTGTATTCCAACTTCTCTATGGTTTATAAACTATTTTATTAGCCATAGATTCATCAAAATAAGCAAACAACACACGAAAAATAGAATCTGTCAAAAACAAAACAGTCTGTAATAATCTGTAGCTAGCGCAAGATCTGGAACCCCAAAAATTCTAAAATAAATTTCTGGACGTGAGAAATTTATCTATTAATCATCTTCAAAAAGAATTAAGTAAATATCACTCTCCAAATAAAAATTACAGCAGTTCTCGTGAGCGCTAAAATTTCTGTTTTTTACAGCAAGTTCAACAAGACTTTCCCCAAGTCTTCCCAGCGGTTCTACTTGGCACAAACACTAATTACACATAAAGAAACACAATCAAAACAGAGGCTAAATAATTTATTTATTACTAAACAGGAGCAAAAATCAAGGAATAAAAATAAAATTGGGTTGCCTCCCAACAAGCGCTATCGTTTAACGCCCCTAGCTAGGCATAACAAGCAAGAATAGATCTAGGTATTGCCATCTTTGGTAGGCAATCCATAAGTGGCTCTCATGATAGATTCATATGGTAATTTTATTTTCTTTCTAGGGAAGTGTTCCATGCCCTTTTTTAATGGAAATTGGAATCTAATATTCCCTTCCTTCATATCAATAATTGCACCAACCGTTCTAAGGAAAGGTCTACCGAGAATAATAGGGCAATAAGGATTGCAATCTATATCAAGAACGATAAAATCCACGGGCACATAATTCCTATTTGCAACAATAAGAACATCATTAATTCTTCCCATAGGTTTCTTAATAGTGGAATCCGCAAGATGCAAGTTTAGAGAACAATCATCAAAATTACGGAAATCTAGCAAATGACACAAAGTTTTGGGAATAGTAGAGACACTAGCACCCAAATCACACAAAGCATAAAACTCATAATCTTTAATTTTAATTTTAATAGTAGGTTCCCACTAATCATAAAGTTTTCTAGGGATAGAAACTTCCAATTCAAGTTTTTCTTCATAAGATTGCATCAAGGCATCAACGATATGTTTAGTAAACGCTTTATTTTGACTATAAGCGTGAGGAGAATTTAGCACGGATTGCAACAAGGAAATACAATCAATCAAAGAGAAATTTTCATAGTTAATTTCCTTGAAATCCATAATAGTGGGTTTAGCAACATCTAGGGTTTTAATTTCTTCAATTCCACTTTTATCAAATTTAGCATCAAGATCAACAAATTCCAAATTCTTAGAACGCCTTCTAGGTGAAGGTGGATCATATTCAGTCCCATCATTATCAAGATTCATATTGCAAAACAAAGATTTAATAGGGGACACATCAATAACTTTTAGATCTTCATCTTTATTTTCATAGGAACTAGAAGAACACGCTTTAATAAAGGCATCTTTCACAGCACGCGTCCTAGCGGTTCTTTCCTTGCACCCGTCAATGGAAATTCTCATGGATTTGAGAGACTCATTGATATCATCCTTAGGTGGAATAGATCTAAGTTTCAAAGAATCAACATCAAGAGCAATTCTATCAACGTTCCTAGCCAAATCATCAATCTTAAGCAATCTTTCTTCAATCAAAGCATTAAAATTCTTTTGCAAAGTAATAAATTCTTTAATATTAGATTCAAAATCAGAGGGCATCTTATTATAATTTCCATTAGAATTGTTGTAGGAATTACCATAATTATTAGAGGGATTACTAGGATAAGGCCTAGGGTTGAAATTTCCTCTATACGTGTTGTTACCAAAATTGTTCCTACCAACAAAATTCACATCCATAGATTCATTATTATTCTCAATAAAAGTAGATAAGGGCACATCATTAGGATCAGAAGAAACACTCTTATTAGCAAATAATTTCATAAGTTCATCCATCTTTCCACTCAAAACATTAATTTCTTCTATCGCATGCACCTTTTTAGTAGATCTTTCAGTATGCCATTGAGAATAATTAACCATAATATTATCTAGGAGTTTAGTAGCTTCTCCTAAAGTGATTTCCATAAAAGTGCCTCACGCAGCCGAATCTAAAAGATTTCTAGAAGAAAAATTCAATCCGGCATAAATTTTTTGTATAATCATCCACAAATTTAAACCATGAGTAGGGCAATTACGTATCATTAGTTTCATTCTCTCCCAAGCTTGTGCAACATGTTCATGATCAAGTTGCTTAAAATTCATAATATTGTTTCTAAGAGAGATGATCTTAGCGGGAGGAAAATACTTAGAGATAAAAGCATCTTTGCACTTGTTCCATGAATCAATACTATTTTTAGGCAAAGATGAAAACCAAGCTTTAGCACGATCTCTAAGCGAAAAAGGAAATAGCTTCAATTTAACAATATCATTATCGACATATTTATTCTTTTGCATGTCACACAAATCAACGAAGCTATTAAGATGGGTAGCGGCATCTTCACTGGGAAGGCCGGAGAACGGATCTTTCATGACAAGATTCAGCAAAGTAGTATTAATTTCACAAGATTCAGCATCGGTAGGAGGAGCAATCAGAGTGCTAAGGAAATCATTGTTGTTGGTATTGGTGAAGTCACACAATTTAGTATTATCTTGAGCCATCGCGACAAACAAGCAATCCAACACACGAGCAAACAAAAGGCAAACGGGCAAAAAGAGGCAAATAGAGAAAGAGAGGGAGGATAGAGAGAGAGGGCGAATAAAACGGCAAGGGTGAATTGGGGGAGAGGAAAACGAGAGGCAAATGGCAAATAATTTAATGCGGGAGATAGGGATTGTGATGGGTACTTGGTATGTTGACTTTTGCGCAGACTCCCCGGCAACGGCGCCAGAAATTCTTCTTGCTACCTCTTGAGCACTGCGTTGGATTTCCCCGAAGAGGAGAGGATGATGCAGCAAAGTAGCGTAAGTATTTCCCTCAGTTTTTGAGAACCAAGTTATCAATCCAGTAGGAGGCTACGCGCGAGTCCCTTGTACCTACACAAAAACAATAGCTCAACGCAACCAACGCGCTTAGGGGTTGTCAATCCCTTCACGGTCACTTACGAAAGTGAGATCTGATACAGGTGATAAATAATATTTTTGGTATTTTTGGTATAGAGATGCAAAGTAAAAAGTAAAAAGCAAAGTAAAAGCAAAGCAATAATAAAGTGATGGAGATTGATATGATGAGAAAGAGACCCGGGGGCCATAGGTTTCACTAGTGGCTTCTCTCAAGAGCATAAGTATTCTACGGTGGGTGAACAAATTACTGTTGAGCAATTGACCGAATTGAGCATAGTTATGAGAATATCTAGGTATGATCATGTATATAGGCATCACGTCCGAGACAAGTAGACTGACTCCTACCTGCATCTACTACTATTACTCCACTCATCGACCGCTATCCAGCATGCATCTAGAATATTAAGTTAAAAACAGAGTAACGCCTTAAGCAAGATGACATGATGTAGAGGGATAGTTTCATGCAATATGATAAAAAACCCATCTTGTTATCCTCGATGGCAATAATACGATACGTGCCTTGCTGCCCCTTCTGTCACTAGGAAAGGACATCGCAAGATTGAACCCAAAGCTAAGCACTTCTGCCATGGCAAGAAAAACCAATCTAGTAGGCCAAACCAAACTGATAATTCGAAGAAACTTGCAAAGATAACCAATCATACATAAAAGAATTCAGAGAAGATTCAAATATTATTCATAGATAGACTTGATCATAAACCCACAATTCATCGGTCTCAACAAACACACCGCAAAAAGAAGATTACATCGAATAGATCTCCATAAGAGAGGGGGAGAACATTGTATTGAGATCCAAAAAGAGAGAAGAAGCCATCTAGCTACTAACTATGGACCCGTAGGTCTGAAGTAAACTACTCACACTTCATCGGAGGGGCTTGGATGATGATGTAGAAGCCCTCCGTGACCGATGCCCCCTCCGGCGGAGCTCCGAAACAGGCCCCAAGATGGGATCTCGTGGATACAGAAAGTTGTGGCGGTGGAATTAGGTTTTTGGCTCCATATCTGATCGTTTGGGGGTACGTGGATATATATAGGAGGAAGAAGTACGTCGGTGGAGCAACAGGGGGCCCACGAGGGTGGAGGGCGCGCCTGGGGGGGCAGGCGCGCCCCCTACCTCGTGGCCTCCTGTTAATTGGCTTGACGTAGGGTCCAATTCTCCTGAGTTGTATTCGGTGAGAAAATCACGTTCCCGAAGGTTTCATTCCGTTTGGGCTCCGTTTGATATTCCTTTTCTTCGAAACCCTAAAACAGGCAAAAAATAGCAATTCTGGGCTGGGCCTCCGGTTAATAGGTTAGTCCCAAAAATAATATAAAAGTGGATAATAAAGCCCAATAATGTCCAAAATAGTAGATAATATAGCATGGAGCAATAAATAATTATAGATACGTTGCAGACGTATCAGAACTCGATTCCGTACTCTAGGGGCTGCGGACCATGCCCAATCGCACAACCGGATACACGCCCTTCTTTATGGTGTACGGCGCAGAGGTTGTCTTGCCTTGCGACATTATTCATGACTCACCTCGAGTGCATATGTATGAAAAGAGAGAAGCCGAGCTCGATCGACAGGATGATCTAGACAGCCTGGAGGAGGAGCGCGATGTTGCGAAGGCACGTTCCGCATTCTATCAATAACAGGCTCAGAGATATCAAAGCAGAGAAGTGCGGGCAAAGACTTGTAATGTCGGTGAGCTTGTTCTATGCCAGAAAAGAAAAAGGACAAGCTCCAACCCAAATGGGAGGGTCCCTTCATTATAGATGAAGTTCTCATTGGAGGAGCCTATCGCCTTCACAATGCATCGGATAATCTCTTAGAGCCAAACCCATGGAACGCTGCTCGGCTCTGAAGATTCTATGCCTAAGTCCGGACATATACCTTTGTTAGTTACTTTTTCTCCTTTTCACTTTTTCCTTTTTCTCGTTTTTATACAATTTCTAATATGTGTTCGGGTAAGCCGCACACTTGCGGGGTATACATCCTTAAATGTACACACCCCACCACAACTGGGGGCTTCTCTCAATAGAAGCTTATTATTATTTTGAGCATAGAGATCACCTTATATATGTGTCATCTGCTCACATACATCCTTTCTTCACCATTATATGCACCTCTATGACTTAAGTTTTTGCCAAGCAGGGTTGTCTGGCTCTTGTGCTTATGCCTTACATTCCCGCTTGTTCGGCTAGGGCATAAAGGGAGCACCTCTGCGATTGTTACAACCGGGTTATCCGGACATGTACCTCAGACGGGTGAAGCCAAAAGCTAGCGTTCTTAAGAGAATAATTGGTCGGCAGAGAAACGACGAACTGCCTCTGTTGCAATATAAAACTCCCAAAACATAAATCTTCCTGTGATTTTTTAGCATCACAGCTTAGGCATGCATAAATAACGCATGATGACCTAGGGAGAGGAACCCTTAATGGAACTATTCTCTCTGGAAGATGTTTCTTACGTTAAAAAGTAATATAACATAACTCCCCGAATATAGTTTGTCTGTTCAAGCACCATGACCGGATTGCCTGGTTTCCGAACATACTTGGTGTTTACCACAGGTATAGTATTCAGAAACACTGCAACCATTGGGTTTCGGAGGTTGAAGCGGAAGGTCTGCCATGACAATCTTTTCAAGTTCGGCCGGAGATAAGTTCGGTGATAAAGTGCATTGTTACATGGAATCAAACGCCTACTCTTTATTTATACCATCTATAAGGCTGTCTAGTTTACAGTCCTATTGGGAAAATTTGGCGGCTGTCTTTACTTGGTCGTACACCAAGCCAACCGGAATTTCTTGTCCGTATGGTCCCCGAGGTCCGACCCAGGCCATATGATCCGAATCAAGTCCGGTATACCACGTTTTTACCATGGCCTAGGCTTCTCGTGCACCTTCTCGACATGCTGATGCCTTCCATAGTTCAAAGCGGCGTCGAGCTCCCTTGAATAAATTCATGAGCTCCTCCATAATTTCTGGAGAAGAATTGGATGGCCACAAAGCCTTAGCCATGTTCCTCATAGCTTTCTGAGCTCGCTCATGCAATTGGGATAGCTATTGCAGCAAGTCGCCTTGAAATCCGGACGCTCCTCCCTCGGGCCGCCCGGTTAGCAAACCTACAGGAACAATTTCGTAAAACTTTCCATCAGGGGACCGTATGAAAGTTAGGATAAAGGACATACTGAATATGCCGCCTTTTAGTTTTCTATTCTCCTTCAAGGCATCCAACAGTTAGGCTCGTACGTCCTATAGTTCTTCGGCTTGCTTGATGTTTGCATCATGTAATTTGGTCTTCTCATCAATGGTCCGTGTTAATACACGTTGACTAGCGGCTTCTTTCCCTTCAGCATGTTGTTTGTCCACCTGAGCAGCCCTTAGCCTCTCCTCCAACTGCTTTGTCGATCCTGCCGCTGAAAACAAAACAATGCATATTTAAAACTCATTTCATTGTTGGCGCAGAATTGTATTTTCCGGACAATGTTGTGCTTACCATGAGGTGCCTTTTTGGAATTCTTCAAATTTTCCAGTTCGGTGGTGACAACAGTTAGCTTGTCCGACATTCTTCAAGCTCCTTTGACAATGTGTTATTCTTCTCCATGAGTACCTGATGATATAATGACCCTTAAATCAGTTGGGCCAACTGCTTCAAGTCTCGGGGGCTACCATATGACCATGCAAAATTGTGTCAAACTTTACCTGTATTTTCATTAAGAACAACTATATAACTCTGGCAAGGCCATCTCGAGCGGCTCGGATATGCTTCTGTCGAACTCAGTGCGATGAATTCTTGTTCGGACAAGGCAGGAGCATGCATAGCTTCCTTCAAGAGACAGTGATTCATCACGCTCTCCACTTCGAAATTCATGACCGACATGTCATCCGAATCCTCTTGAGGAGGCGGAACGGGCGTGGCATTTTCTTGCGTCCTGATTGGCGAGTTCGGCACCGGATTAGTGGGCATTTGGCTAATTGGGCATTTTCCCACCGTTTGCCGTGTACTCCTCCTAAAAATAAAAGGGGGGAGACTCTTAACAATCCAGACTCATGCCTAGGCATGCATTAAGTATACATACCTCTTGGAAGACTGTGACGTCTCCATGGTACTCACGGTCCCTTTCCGTTTTGAACGACGACCTTGTGTGGGGGCCGCCCTCGAGGAGACATGGTCCCTGGAGTGGCGATCCTGTTAAAAATCTAGATCAGTACAATGGATAAGGGTACAGATGGGGACCCCTTCTTAAGAAACCTCTGGATACTCACAATGCAGAATGGGTAAAGGCGAGGGTAGTCGGCAATGATAGCCACTTCCGAACCATCAAGGCTCACCTGATAGAATACCCCATCGTCAAATTCTACATATATATCCAGATCCTCGCAAAAGCCAGCATCTTGGTCGCGATTATGATCCTCCGGCTGGGGAGCAGGACGGTGGGCGTCCTCGATCCTCCTCCTCCATGACTAGTTGGTGGTAACAAAAAGTACATTCCATTAGTGTTTGTAATGCAGTAAAATAAGCACAGACGAATCGAAATCTTACCCATTCGATAGGGATGTACATGGAATATGCCTCCCGACAGTTTAATCAGAGGAAGTCTTCTTTTTCGCCCTTGTACAGATCAGCCAAAATTGAAGCCAGTTCGGCTGGGGTATCCGGACCCTGCCGTCTGTAACGGGATGTATCGTCTTCTCCGTTGTAACACCATAAAGGAGTTACTTTGGATTGAAGAGGCTGCACACACACCTCTTTATTGCGATCAGCATGCCTTCTATGATTGAGAGTTCAGAATGGGCCAGTAGCCTGACCTTGCTGACCAACCTTTGTATCTCCGCACCGTCCTCTTCTTTGGGACTTCAGGGACGCCAGTTGAGGCGCTTCTTTAGGGGAACACTGGAAAATTGAAGGAGACCACGCCTAACTGGATCCGGCAACAGAACATCATCCATATAGAACCACTCCGATGACCACTGTGGGTATGCTTCTTTGGGCGTTCCTATGGGGTATCCGGATCCGGTAATGCGCCATACTTCGGTTCCTCCTACTTCAAATATAGAACCTCCTTTGTGACGGGGAACGAGGCAGAAGAATTTCTTCCATAAACCGAAATGGGCCTCGATGCCTAGGAATAACTCTCAGAGGGCAACAAAGCCTGAGATGTGCATAATCGAACCTGAGGTGAGGTTGTGAAGTTGGATGTCGTAAAATTCCAGTAACACCCAGAGGAAGGGATGGATTGGAAAACCCAGGTCCCGTAACAGGAACGGGACGAAGCACACCCTCTCCTCCTTGTTGGGGTTGGGGAAGTTCTCGGCCATTGCCTCGTTACCGATTGAATATAGTCCCGCTCGGATGGGAACTAGATCTGCGAGGGGGAGGTAGCCCTGTGTTTGAAGCCGACTTAGTTGAAGATGAGGCATGGAGCACCTCTGCCAATCGCCCTCTTGAAGGCCATGGGGTGCGAGGAGGAGCCTGGGGCGCTGGCCATGACGGAGGCTTTGTTTTGTGGCTAGACTTGGCCATTTTTTCCTTCTGCGCGGTGTGAGATGGCCTTAGGAGATCCATATTACTTTATATAGGCACCGCCTGAGCATGGAGGAGGGTTTATTTGTGGAAAAAGCATGGACCATTCGTATTCCCCCTGCACGCAAAAAATGAAGCGCCATCAAGGGGGAAATTGTAAAAGACCTTGAGGTTATCGTCAGATTATTACTGGTCCGGATTATAATGAAGAACCCGCCTAGCAAAGCCGAAGACATAGGTCAAATATTTCATCGTCATTGAAGGCAATTTCGGGGCTACTGAGGGAGTCTTGGACTAAGGGGTCCTCGGGTGTCTGGGTTATTTGGTATGGGCCGGACTGATGAGCCGTGAAGACACAAGGCGGGAGACCTTCCCCCGTTTCGGATGGGACTCTCCTTTGCGTGAATGGCAAGCCTAGCGTCCGGATGTATTATTTCCTTTCTCTATAAAACGACTTTGTGTAACCCTAGGCCCCTCCGGTGTCTCTATAAACCAGAGGGTTTAGTCTGTAGAGATGATCAGAAATCATACAGGCTAGACATCTAGGGTTTAGCCATTACGATCTCGAGGTAGATCAACTCTTGTAACCCGTATACTCATCAAATACAATCAAGCAGGACGTAGGGTTTTACCTCCATTAAGAGGGTCCGAACCTGGGTAAACATCGTGTGACCCTTGTCTCCTGTTTCCTTCGATCCTCAAACGCACAGTTCGGGACCCCCTACCCGAGATCGGACGGTTTTGACACCGACAATAACTATCAAATAAAGCACTCTTTTCACGATGCATAAGCATAGAAATTTTATTACTCTCCACATAAGAAAATTTATTCTCGTTCATAGTAGTGGGAGCAAACTCAACAAAATAACTATCATGTGATTGAAAATTAAAATCATGATGACACGTTTCATGGTTATCATAATTCAATATAGCATATATGTCATCACCATAATCATCATAGATAGCAACTTCGTTATCATAGTCAATTGAAACCTCTTCCAAAATAGTGGATTCATCATTAAATAAAGTCATGTCCTCTCCAAATCCACTTTCATCATTATAATCATAATAAATAGGAGGCCTGCAGTCATTATAACAAATTTGCACATCAAATCTTGGGGGACTAAAAATATCGTCTTCATCAAACATAGCATCCCCAAGCTTATGGCTTGGCATATCATAAGCATAATCACTCTCATCATTAATAGTATGAATAGCACCAATGGTATAACAATTGCTATCATCATAATTTCCCAAGTTGGTGCCAAAAAGATTTCCAAGATTATAAGAAGAATCATTATCTTCCCAATCATAATTATCACAACAAGCAATAGGCATAACAAAATCATCATCAAGTGCATCATCTTCCACTATTATTTTTGATTCATTTTCATGAGGCACAACAATAATAGGAGCAAAATTATTTGGGAGAGATGCCTTTTTACCTCAATTCTTTCTTCTTTTCTTCTTCTTCATCACATCATGTGTGGGTTTAATTAATTTTTTCAAGCTTCTTATTGCTGAGATTGGTTGAATAGGGAGCTCCTCCTCGTCACCTATTTCATCATGAGAGAGGATAGGAGGGTATTGGGAAATATTTTCCCTTTCATTAGTACTCTCTTCATATTTTATTTGTTTTCTTGTCTTTAGTTAGTTGGCAATATAAGGATTCTCAAAGCAATTTACCACACAAAACATATGAAAGGATCAATAAGGTTGACTATAGGGGTGTGAATAGGCAACTAACAATTTTTAGCTTTCCTTTACCAAATTAAACTTAGCATCAAAATAGGTTGTCTAGATATGCAACTAGGTGAGCAACCTATATGATGCAACAACAACAAGAACACAAGCAAGCAAGGGATACAACACAATATAAGCTTGCACAAGTAAAGGTAAGAGATAACCAAGAGTGGAGCCGGTGGAGATGAGGATGTGTTACCAAAGTTCCTTCCCTTTGAGAGGAAGTACGTCTCCGTTCAAGCGGTGTGGAGGCACAATGCTCCCCAAGAAGCCACTAGGGCCACCATATTCTCCTCATGCCCTCACAGAATGAGAGATGCCGTGATTCTACTATTAGTGCCCTTGAAGGCAGCAACCGAACCTTTACAAACAAGGTTGGGGCTATCTCCACAACATAATTGGAGGCTCCCAACGACACCACGAAGCTTCACCACAATGGAATATTGCTCCGCGGTGACCTCAACTGTCTAGGGTGCTCAAACACCCAAGAGTAACAAGATCCGCAAGGGATTAGTGGGGGGTGATACTCCAGCGTATCTATAATTTTTAATTGTTCCATGCTATTATATTATCAACCTTGGATGTTTTATATGCATTTATATGATATTTTATATGATTTTTGGGACTAACCTATTAACCTAGAGCCTAGTGCTACTTTCTGTTTTTCCTTGTTTTTGAGTATCGCAGAAAAGGAAAACCAAACGGAGTCCAATTGACCTGAAATTTCACGGAGATTATTTTTGGACCGGAAGAAGCCCACGGAGTATCAGAGATGGACCAGAGGAGTCCCGAGGCCACCACGAGGGTGGGGGGCCGCCCTACCCCCCTAGGCGCGCCCCCTATCTCATGGCCGCCTCGGGGACCCCCCTGACTTGTTCCCGACGCCAACACCTCTGATATATACCCAAACTTCCAGAAAGAAACCTAGATCGGGAGTTCCGCCGCCGCAAGCCTTCATAGCCACCGAAAACCAATCTAGACCCGTTCCGGCACCCTGCCGGAGGGGGAATCCCTCTCCGGTGGCCATCTTCATCATCTGGGTGCTCTCCATGATGCGGAGGGAGTAGTTCACCCTCGGGCTTGAGGCTATGTACCAGTAGCTATGTGCTTAATCTCTCTCTCTCTCTCGTGTTCTTGATTCTGCACGATCTTGATGTATCGCGAGCTTTGCTATTATAGTTGGATATTATGATGTTTCTCCCCCTCTACTCTCTTGTAATGGATTGAGTTTTCCCTTTGAAGTTATCTTGTCGGATTGAGTCTTTAAGGATTTGTGAACACTTGATGTATGTCTTGCATGTGCTTATCTGTGGTGACAATGGGATATTCACGTGATCCACTTGATGTATGTTTTGGTGATCAACTTGCGAGTTCCATGACCTCGTGAACTTATGCATAGGGGTTGGCACACGTTTTTGTCTTGACTCTTTGGTAGAAACTTTGGGGCACTCTTTGAAGTTCTTTGTGTTGGTTGAATAGATGATTCTGAGATTGTGTGATGCATGTCGTATAATCATACCCAGGGATACTTGAGGTGACATTGGAGTATCTAGGTGACATTAGGGTTTTGGTTGATTTGTGTCTTAAGGTGTTATTCTAGTACGAACTCTAGGATAGATCGAACCGAAAGAATAGCTTCATGTTATTTTACTACGGACTCTTGAATAGATCGATCAGAAAGGATAACTTTGAGGTGGTTTCATACCCTACAATAATCTCTTCATTTGTTCTCCGCTATTAGTGACTTTGGAGTGACTCTTTGTTGCATGTTGAGGGATAGTTATATGATCAAATTATGTTATTATTGTTGAGAGAACTTGCACTAGTGAAAGTATGAACCCTAGGCCTTGTTTCAATGCATTGCAATACCGTTTTCGCTCACTTTTATCATTAGTTACCTTGCTGTTTTTATATTTTCAGATTACAAAAACCTATATCTACCATCCATATTGCACTTGTATGACCATCTCTTCGCCAAACTAGTGCACCTATACAATTTACCATTGTATTGGGTGTGTTGGGGACACAAGAGACTCTTTGTTATTTGGTTCCAGGGTTGTTTGAGAGAGACCATCTTCATCCTACGCCTTCCACGGATTGATAAACCTTAGGTCATCCACTTGAGGGAAATTTGCTACTGTCCTAGAAACCTCTGCACTTGGAGGCCCAACAATGTCTACAAGAAGAAGGTTGTGTAGTAGACATCAGGGGGAATCAAATTTCTCTTGGTGGAAGTGTAGATCGGAGCCTCCTCAACCAATCCCTAGAAAATCAACAAGTTTGATTGGCTAGGGAGAGAGATCGGGCGAAAATGGAGGTTTGAGCAACAATGGAGCTTGGGGAGGGAAGAGGTGGTATTCTTCAAGAAGAAGACCCCCTTTATATAGTGGGGGAAAAGATCCAACCATTACCCCCTCACTCATCCCGCGCGGCGTGGTACTACTACACAAAGTCGCGGTACTACTGCAAAGGCTTGTAGTACTACCGCTGTAGGGTGTGGTACTACCGCTTGCGCGGTAGTGACCAGACGAGGGCAAAGAGCGGTAGAACTGCCGGATCGGTACTATCGCGTGGCCCTACGGTAATACCGTAAGGCAGGGCTCAACTGGCGCTAGAAGTGCACGGAATGAATAAATTACTTCCGTAACTACTTCCGCTGAGTTTGGAGTCGTGCAAAAATCCGGCACGGTACTACCACGTAGGAGCGGAAGTAAAAATAACATTCGCGCCTACTTTCTCATGCTTTAGTGTCAGGGCTGGAGGCAGTGGTACTACCGCTCACCAGGAGCGGTACTACTGCTTGCTTGAGCGGTACTACCGCAAGCCTCTGTGGTACTACTGCTCCCTTGAGCAGTACTGTCGCACGCCACGGAGGTTTTAGCATTTTGCAGTCTTCATATCACAGAGACATGGATAAACGGAAGGAGCTCCATCGAAGCGAAGGAAAGGTGGTGCAAGGGAACAGATGTATACGTGCTGATTCCACCCTAACCTTTCTAAAGCGAACCCTCTCTTAATAGTACGACTTTCCTGCAACTCAAATCCACCGAAAAGAAACATAGAGAACCGCCATCTTCGATAGGCTTCGAGGGGCACCGAATTGTCTTATGCCTAGACATGAGATATCTGAAATGCTCAATGCACCGATTAGTCCGCAAATGCACTATCATCAACCACCAAAACCACTTAGGGAGAAATATGCCCTTACAATCTCCCCCTTTTTGGTGGAGTGATGACAATACGAGTTTGCACATAGAGATATAAAATGATCATAAGCAAACCCAAAATTTGTAAAATATAAACATGTCCCCCTAGATGTGTGCATTCTATAGATATGCTTTGGACTGCACAACGCACACACTAGGATCAACACTCCCCCTATATTTTATAGACAAGACAATCCTTGCAAAAATATAAGTGACACTAAGCATGGAAGCAAGGTATAGTAAGTAAGCATGACGTAAAGGGCACAACACAAAATAAGGTCACAAGCACTAAACATACGAGACAATAAAAGGATAAGATTGAAGGCATATGTCTCACACCATATGATAGAATAAGTCTCCTGGTCTCACACGCACATAACACAAACCAAAGCAACGAAGGTTCAATGAAAGCAAGGAGACAAATACTCGCAAATCCTACACTCTCTCATCCTTTGGCATCGAGACACCAAAAAGGCAGAGAGAACGCCTAAGACACAGGTGGTAGCTCCCACTGAAGTGATCGCCCAACAATCTCCTCATCTGTCTCAATAGCAAGAATGGACTCCTCATCTGACTTAGCCCACTGATAGCCTTGCTTCGTCATCCAGGCAGCCTCAGGAGTGATGTTCTTCTCTGACCCGCTCGAGACGTGCTTGCCAAGCTTCCTCAAAATCTTCTTGTCACGCTGGTGACTCTCCTTATGAGCAATGTGAGTCTGGTACTGCCTGGCCTGCATGCAGAACAGAGCCTTCACCTTGGCCTTGAGCTTCTTAGCCCAAGATGGTTCAGCGGAGGGAGGTGCATACCCCTCAGAACTATCTTCCGCCTCCTCCTCCTCAATCTCATCATCATCAATATCCATGCGGGCAGCTTCTGCCTCAGCCCGGGTAGTGGTGTTAGCCCACTTGTTCTTTTAGCGCAGCCTGATGGGCTCATGGCGAATCCAGTTAGGAGCATGAAACTCTTCACCCGAAAAGAGTTTCTCCCAAGTCTTCGAAATCAAGAGGTGCAAATAAGGTCCATAGATGGGAACCTTATGATGGAACACAGCAGACTGAAGCTCACACCGCATGATGTGAGAGACATCAAGTGGTCCAGGCTATTGAAGACGCGCTTCCTCACAAGTAAGAATAATGTCCACACCGTAGGAATGCACCTTGTCCTTGTCACCCATGCGAGGAAAAGGAATTTGTAGAAGATCCGGTGCATGGTGTCAAGAAACGGGTTTAGCACATAAGACTTCTTGCCATTGGATAAAGTCTTCTCCACAAGGTAGGGTTGAAGCTTGTTCTTGGAAGCAGACTCTGGGTTGGCATGCGGGCGGATACCAACAGGCACATCAAGCCCCTCATCACGAACGTTCAACAGATCCATGAACTCCTTCCACTCAGCAGTCATCCTCTTTTCATTCGTCATCCAAGTCATGGTCCGCTTCTCATCCGTGTGGAAGTGGACGGAAGCAAAGAACTGAGCCACAATCTCCAGGTCAAAGTCCAGGTGGAACGTGATGATCCCCTCAATACCAAACTGCTCCACCAAATCCAGAGGCTCACCAAAATATGCCTAGTTCTTCCTTAGATGGTCCATGTCAATCCACTGAATGGGTATGTAGATGTTCTGCTTGGCCTTGATGACATCTAGGAAGATGAGATTTTGTTGCTTGGTTAAAAACATGTCATTACCCCTTATGAGTTCCCTAGGCTTGATGTAGGGGTTGAGCTTCCTTCAAATCAGAAACTCTGCTTGAGGCATTTCTTCCAAGCTGACAACTGGCTCTCTGATCTTGGTAGTGGTGGTCTTGATGTTGCATATCGGGGCATTGGACCCCTCAGGAGCTTCTTGGTTGCGAAGGCACTTTGAGCTCGTATCATGGCTGGGATTCGAGTGCCTAGCACCGGAACCGGAGCCACCACCTATGACACACAATGCAAACAGACAAGAAGAGCGAGAAGGATTATTGCAAAGACCAAGGCTAAAACCGAACGAAACACATAGAAATGAGATTGGGTGTGACAAAACAAAGCAATTTTTATCAAGCAGTAGTACTGTAACAGAATGCGGAAGTAAAAATTTACTACTGCACTGATCACAGTAGTACAACGCCAGGTTGGCGCGGTAGTACTGCGCTCAAAGCAGAAGTAATTTTTTTTGTCTGTGCACCGAGCGGTAGTACCGCTTCAGGGGAGCGGTAGTACCGCATGGGGAGGATCTTGCAAGAACGCATCTGAGAACATCCATAAAGATGAATCAGTACTACCATTGATCAAAACTATGTAGTTGCATCACACCAAATAGCATATCTACTGCACAAGCACTCTCCAACAATCTCCTCTTGCAAAGATTTAGCCAAAAATCACAAGACCTACTCACGCATCTCCCAAAACCTAGAATAAAGAGGCAAAGAGAGAGAGAGATACAAGGGGAGATACCGGGGTCCATGGCAAGAGGGCGAGGTGGGGATCGATCCCGCCGTTTGGAATGAGACGAGAGTGGCCGGAGATGGAGATCCAGCAAGGTCCTCCGGTGCCGTTCTTGGGCAAGAGAGAGAGACGATGTGAGGGGAAGATATGAATGGGTATGGGGGAGTTGGAACTCCCCCTGCCCGCGCTTAACCCCCACACGGTCTCAACAGTGCGGTAGTACCACGGATCATCGCGGTAGTACTGCCCGGGTAGTAGTACCGCACCCTGGGCGGTAGTACTGCCCGGGCAGTAGTACCACACCCTGGGCGGTAGTACTGCTCTACCAGTGGCAGTAAAAAATTACTACCACGATGGAAGCGGTAGTACCATGCCGTGGTCGCAGCTGTGCAAGCACAGGAGCCACCCACCTCCAGCGGTAGTATCGTGGCATGCCACGGTAGTACCACAAACCCAAGAAAGTGCCAATTTCATCAGAAAGAAACAAAATGCCTTTGCAATACAAACTCCAAGCAAACAGACACACAAGAGAGACCACAAAAGAAGCAACTTAACCACGAACAAGGTCCAAAAGAAAGCAAAGAGAGACCGAGGACCAAACAACAAACCAAAACCTCTCATGAAGAGCGGGGGGTGGCCGGAGCCACCTATGTTTGAGTCAATTGGTATGGCACTGCGAAGAAGTATCCTTGGGCCCATGACCAAAACTCATCTTTGAATCACAAGTACCATCAACAATGGCGAATGTGAAAGAGTTGATCAATTTATGCATAGGGGAGGGAGAGTTCATTGAGAGAACAACACTCCCCCTATATCCATGCCTACACGTAAACAAGACAACAAGATGAGTATGGTGGGGTATGCACGGGTTCAAGCCACATTGCTCAAATCGATGATATTTAGCTCATGCCTTAACTCGCGAAATCTTGCTTCATCCAAAGGATTCATGAAAATATCTGCAAGGTTATTATGAGTGTTGACATAGTTAAGCTCAATCTCCCCTCGCCTAATGTGATCCCGGATGAAGTGATACCGAATCTCAATATGCTTCGTCTTGAAGTGTTGCACCGGGTTGAGAGAAATCTTGATGGCACTTTCATTATCGCACCAAAGAGGCACTTTGTCACAAATGACACTATAATCCTTTAAAGTTTGCCTCATCCATAGAAGTTGAGCACAACAGCTACCGGCAGCCACATACTCGGCTTCAGTGGAGGAGAGAGACACACAACTTTGCTTCTTAGAAGACCAGCTCACCAAAGAGCAACCAAGAAATTGGCACCCTTCGGAAGTTGACTTCCTATCCACTTTGTCTCCTGCCCAGTCCGAATCTGAAAAGCCCACAAGGTTGAAGTTTGCTCCTCAAGGGTACCATAAGCCAAAGTTGGGGTATGCGCCAAATATCGAAAGATTCGCTTGACTGCCACATAGTGGCTTTCCTTAGGTGAGGCTTGAAACCGTGCACAAATTCCCACACTCAACATGATATCCGGTCCAAATGCACAAAGGTAAAGGAAGGAGCCAATCGTAGAACGATATACCTTTTGATCCACCGCTTTACCATTGGGATCAATGTCAAGTTGGAATTTGAGAGGCATAGGTGTAGAAGCCGGCTTGACATCACTTAGCTTGAATCTCTTGAGCATGTATTGAGTGTATTTGTCTTGGTTGATGAAGGTTCCTTCTCTTCTTTGTTTGATTTCAAACCCGAGAAAGAACTTCAACTCTCCCATCATGGACATCTTGAACTTTGAGGTCATGAGTGTGGCAAAATCCTCATTGAAAGCTTTGTTAGGAGAACCAAAGATAATATCATCAACATATAGTTGGCATACAAACAACTCCCCTTTAACCTTCTTAGTAAAAAGAGTGGGGTCGATTTTCCCAATTTCAAACCCACGATCTTGCAACAACTCGGTAAGGTGCTCATACCACACACATGGGGCTTATTTAAGGCCATAGAGCGCCTTATCGAGTTGGCACACATGATTGGGGAACTCGGGATCCTCAAACCCAGGGGGTTGTTTGACATATACCAACTCATTAATAGGACCATTAAGAAAAGCACTCTTCACATCCATTTGTTGCAACTTGAAGTTATGATGAGAAGCATAAGCGATCAACAAACCAATTGATTCAAGGCGAGAACCCTTGACTTGGGAGTAGCCTTGTGCCACCAAACGAGCCTTGTTGCGAATGATAATCCCGTGAGCATCTTGCTTGTTATTGAATATCCATTTTGTTATAATAACATTATGTTTCTCCTTCGGCCTTGGCACCAATCTCCAAACCTTGTTGTGCTCGAAGTTGTTGAGTTCTTCATGCATTTCATTAAGCCAATCCGGATCCTCGAGCGCCTCATAGACCTTTTGGGGTTCAACACAAGAAACAGACGCATGATGTTCACAATAATTTGCTAATTGTCTACGAGTGCTTACCCCCTTTCTTAAGCTTCCAAGCACATTCTTCATTGGATGATCTTTGGTGGTGAGCTTGGATGCAATCTTGGTGGCACGATGCTCCAATTTCTCCTCAAGACAGAGTTGAGGAGCGGTAACTTGATCATCATGAGTGTCGTCTTGAGATTTTTCTTGATCTTGAGCTTGATCTTGATCTTGAACTTGCTCGGTGGCAAGAACTTGACCTTGGGCATCACTTGGTGGATCACCACCATCTCGAGGTTGATCTTGCCCTTGATCTTGTTCATATGGTTGAGGGCCTTCACTTTGTTTGGAAGCAGTTGGGTCTTGGGTTGGTGATGGTTCCACTTGAGTGGAACAATGTCCTTCTCCTTCGGCCACAAGGGGTTCCTCAATGGGTAGGATATGACCAACACCCATTCTTCTTATGGCTTGGGGAGGAATTTCATCACCTACATTACAAGTACCACATTGCTCCACTTGGGAGCCGTTATTCTCATCAAACTCCACATTACACATCTCCTCAATGAGTCATGTGGACTTGTTGAGGATAGGGTAAGCATGAGAGTTTATAGCATAACCAACAAATATGCCCTCATGAGCTCTACCCTCAAATTTAGACAAACAAACACCTTTCTTGAGAATGAAACACTTACAACTGAACACCTGAAAGTACTTGAGGTTGGGCTTGTTGCCGGTGACTATCTCATATGGAGTCTTGTTCAAGCCTTTGCGGAGGTAGATCCAATAGGATGCATGACAAGCGGTGTTGATGGCTTCGTCCCAAAAGTTGTATCAAGATTTGAACTCTGCCATCATCGTTCTTGCCATGTCCATCAAGGTCCGGTTCTTCCTCTTCGCTACACCATTTTGTTGAGGGGTGTAAGGTGCGGAATATTGATGCTTGATCCCCTCATCACAAAGAAACTCATCCAAGGTGTAGTTATTGAACTCGGTGTTGTTGTCACTTCTTATTGTCAAAACCTTTATATTGTGTTGACGTTGAGCTTCATTTGCAAAGTCGATGATGGTTTGTTGGGTCTCACTCTTCCTCTTGAAGAAATATACCCAAGTGTATCTTGAATAATCATCCACAATCACCAAGCAATACTTTCTACCCCCAAGACTACCAAAGGATGGAGGCCCAAAGAGATCCATGTGAAGGAGCTCCAAGGGTCTCTTCGAGTAGATGATAGTCGTGGGAGGGTGTGCCTTATCATGTAGCTTTCCTTCGATACAAGCACTGCAAGCACGATCTTTCGCAAAACTAACATTTGTTAGTCCATGCACATGGTCCCCCTTGAGAAGACTTTGCAAAGATCTCATACTGACGTGGGCTAAACGGCGATGGCAAAGCCATCCCACATCAACTTTAGCCATTCGGCATGTCACGGTCTTAGTGGGTCGCTCCGAAAAGTTAATCACATAAAGACCGTCCTCGACATGCCCAACAAAGGCTACTTTAAGAGTCTTGCTCCACAAGAGGGCCACGGTATCAATATCAAATAAAGTGGCAAAGCCCATGAGTGCAAGTTGACAAACAAAAAGTAAGTTGTATGCAATGGACTCAACAAGCATGACTTTCTTGATCGCGAGATCATGAGAAATGACAACCTTGCCAAGACCCAATACCTTAGAAGATGAGGCATCACCCCATTCAACATTGGTGGGCATAGATGAAACCTTGTGCACGTCCATCACCAAGTCCTTGCTTCTGGTTAGATGATTTGTGGCTCCACTATTGAGCAACCATGATCCCCCACCGAAAGCAAACACCTACAAGAGATCAATGCTTGGTTTTAGGTACCCATTTTGTAATGCGTCCTTTGATGTTAGAAACAAGGGTCTTGGGAACCCAAATAGACCATTCAATGTACTCATAAGAAGAAACAACAAATTTGGCATAAACAGACCCATCACTAGCACGGCATAACACGTAAGAAGGGTTAAAGTCACCGGCTTTGTTGGAAGAAGTGGCATTGCCCTTCTTAACACCACCACCCTTCGCATTGTTCTTCTTATCCTTAGAAGTACCCTCTCCCTCCTTCACAAACGTTTGCTTGAGAGGAGGAGATTGTTTGGTCTTGTCATTCTTCTTCTTCTTCTTGGACTTGGGTGCAAACCCAATCCCCTCCTTGCCCACAACTTCCTTTTGATTGCCCAAAAGTTCATTGAGGTTCTTCTCACCTTGTATGCAAGACACAAGGCCTTTCTCAAGATGCTCCTTCAACTTGGCATTCTCCTCCACAAGATGCACATGCTCACAACACGGGTTAGTAGCATTTGCATTATCAATTAAAACCATATGGGGAAATGTGGCTTTCTCCTTGGTTAGCTTCACTTGGAGTTGATCATGAGACTCTTTGAGGTTAGCATGAGCACTCTTCAAGGCCTTGTGAGCATTGTCAAGTAGATCAAACTCCTCTTTGCACTACGAAAAAAATACACTTACGTGATGATACGTGTTTGTCACAGTAGGTCAAGTTTTCTATCATGCATGTACATCCATGACAAATTTATGATAGAATCAAGATAGTCATACATGTGCTGTCGTAGAAGTGTTCCATGACATTACCAAAATTATCATCACAGAAGTGTCCACTTCCATGACGATAAATCACGCGTCACAGAAGTGCTTTCGTCAAGGGTGACCGACACGTGGCATCCACCGTAACGGAACGCCGTTAAGCTATCGGGTCTAGTTTTGGATCCGATAACCCGTTAACAGCCCCGACCAATGGGGATTTTCCATGTGTAAAATCATCATTGGCTGGAGGAAACACGTGTCGGCTCACCGTTGGGACAGATGTCATCCACTCATTGGACCCATAGCGCCTACGATACATCGACACATGGCACGGCCCAACAGAGGCCCATTACTGTGAAAAGGCCGGCCCGTTTGACTTGGTCAAGAGGTGGCGGGTAGACCCACGACAATCCTGTTAATGGTCTATTCGCATATAGCCCATTTATAGCCCGCTAACCCAGGGCCCGTTTACGGCCTATCCAAATTAGTCCCAGTGGCGTCATCTAGGCCGTCCAATATAATTCCAGCCCGTTTTAACTTCTGGGCCATGTATGGCCCATGACGTCTTTTGGCCCATATGTGGCCCTTAGTAACCCTTGGCCCATTAATGGCCCGTGGTAAAACTGGCCCGTAATGAATAATGTATCACCTTATACCTATTAACGGCCCATTATTCCGTTGGGCCGTTTCTAGCCCATGTTATCTTTCGGCCTTCTCAGGGCCCATTTATTCTTGGGCTCATTTCTAGCATTCGTTTACTTTCGGCCCATTACTGTCATTTTCTGCTTGTGGGCCAAATACAGCCCGTGGTTACAGTCGGCCCATTTGTGGTCCGTTAATACATTGGGCCGTTTTCGTAGTGTCATCAAATACGGCCTATTAACGACGACTCATTATGGTCGGCCCATGAACGGACGATTACTACTCTAGCCCATTTACGGCCATAATGTGGTCTGTTATTGGCCCATGTTTGGCCAACCGATCATACGGCCCGTAGAAGACCCATTGTGTCTATGCCCCGTAGAAGGCCCATTGTTTCTACGACCCTTAGAAGGCACATTGTTTCTACGGCCCGTAGGAGGCCCATGTTAACTACAGTAAATATGTAGCCCATTGTTAATGTGGCCTAGTTTAAAAAATAGGTTATTGCGGCCACTAGCAAACTGCGGAAAAAGAACTACACTAACTACAAGAAAACAATTAAATAAGACAATGGAAATAAATAAGCAAGCAACTTACGCTAGGCTATCATGGCTATTACACATATTACATCCACTGGGCATCAAAGTTCGCCACAAGTGCAAATATAGGGAACAAAGCAGCATATAAATGCCGCAGCAAAACAAGTCCAGAACTGAAACCACTTGAGAAGAGCTCAAAAAACAGTATCCTGGGTACTCATAATGCTGGCAAGATGCTTAACAAGCTTATTAACTTTCTCTTGTTTGGCGCTTAAATCCTCCAACACTTGCTGTTGCACCAGAAAGTATGCATTTGAATTCTGCACGGACTTCCTCAGTCCTTCGGCTTCCTATCACATAACATCTGATTGATGTCTTTCAACTTGAAGTTGAGGCTCAAGAAGCCGAACTGATTCAGGCAGCGAGTTCGAGGAGCTGGTGCCCACAGTAGTAGCCAGTAACTCGAACACTACATCAAGACAGGACTTTGGGGTTGTCTCAGTGTCTTCAATATAGTTTTTATCAGCTTTCTTGGAGAACAACAGGGATGTCTCAAGTTCTTGAACCTGATCTGAATTACTTCCTTTACCATTGCATAACGGGGTACTCTTCTCCAATATTTTATCCGCGTTCTAAAGGAGAAACAAACAAACACATCACTGGTTTACAATGTAGTATATGAAACTCATTTTGGTAAACCAGTTCAGTAGTAAGGTGGACAGGATAACAGCATGAAACAAACATATATCTATGTAGTATGGTCACTGTATGGTCTATATCATTCTAGTTTATGTTGCCAAATCAAGATAGATACAGTTCGAATCATATCTATTTAAGACAAAGAAGCATAGACAGAATATAGGTGTGGGAAACTACACAGAAATAACAACACTTGTAATGTGTATGGCATGAGAACATAACTTTTTATTCAATTGAAACTTAAATCAACATAGAGCAAGTTACAACAGCAAACACGTTAAAGAAACAGGTTTAAAACATACCTGTTGCGCCATTGGAGTTTCAATTGCATCCTTCAAATTTGAAATTAGTTTGTATGAGTAAATACAGTGATGCAAGAGCAAAGTAGTATGAACCATAGCTACGGAACCTGACATGAGAACAATTATTCTTCTACTTTAAGCGTTGACTTGGGGTTCGGAGTGGTGGTCCTCGTGCTTTGGGCACTGCAGTTGCCTTACTAACTTCTCGTGTTTGGGTGCTCTGTCGTGGAGACGGTGCTGTGTCAACGAGAACTGTGTTACTATCTGTTGGGGTTGGGGTTAGAAGGGGTGTAGCTGGTTCTCTGTCCAACTGGGTAGGGGTACAATCTGCGTGAGTCTGGGTTATGTGTGGTGGGGATGGTTCTTGGGCAAGTACAACCGTGGTTCTATCTCCATCAACAGGTAGCATGATCTTTTCTGAAGACCATGTTTTTACTCCCACAGATACTTCCATCACCCCCTCCAATTGAAATGGCTGATAAACAAGAAAATAATTGAATGTACAAACATTGTAAGATAGACAGATGCAATGGATAGTAGGGAATAAAACAGGGCATGAAATAATTCATATTTATGTTGTCTAACCAAACAGAATAGCAGGACATAATTTCAAATATATGATGGCTAATTAAACAGGATAGCATGACACAATTTCACATGTATGATGGCTAACTAAACAGGATAGAATGACATACTTCAAAATATGATGACTATGTAAACATGATGACATGATATAACTATACGATGTGTCTATTAAAGTGGTTGGCATGCCATAAGTCACAAACATGCCGTCGACGGAAACATGGTGGCATGATATAATTCACGGACAGAATGACATAATTCAAAATATGATATGTGAACAGGATGAGATGATATAACTATATTATGTCTTTAGAAAATGGGCTGGCATGCCATAATTCAGATACATGTTGTCTATCTAAACATCATGGCATGATATAGTTCAAATATATGATTTATATACTAAGGAAGTGAGCAGAGGGCAATCACATATATGATGTGGCAACTAAGGAGATGGTAATCAATATTGTGTATATGATGTAAAAACTAAGCATTGCAATACACCATATGCATGATATGAGTAATATGACCCTGCCAAGTTTGAGCATACACCTCAAGGGGATAATAGGACTGGTCATCTGCCTCTGAATCCTCTTTTGAAGAGCTATCTGTAACCAGCAACATATCTGCTTCACCAAGTAGCATTGTCTGCTCTGAAGACCTTGTTTTCACTCCAGATTTCTCCATCACCAATTCAAATGGCTGATGCACAAGACGAGTAGTTGAATATACAAACATTGTCGACAAAAGCAATGAGAAATACAAAAAAAGGACGGCATGATATAATTCACATATATGACGCTTGGCTAAAAAGCATGGCATTGCATAATTCACATATATAATGCCTTGCAACAAGATAGCATTGCATAATTCACATATATAATGTCTTGCAAAAAGATGGCATTGCATAATTCACATATATGGTAATTAGACACTAAACAGGTGGCATTCACACAAATCATGTCTAAACTAAGCAAATGACATAGCAATGCAAGATACCATACGCATGATATGAGCAACATAACCCTACCAAGTTAGAGCATGCACTCGGGGGGGGGGGCATAGGACTGGTCATCTGTCTCTAAATCCTCCTCTGAGGAGCTATCTGTAACCAGCAAGACATGCGCTTCATCAGATAGCATTGTCTGCTCTGAAGACCTTGTTTCCACTCCAGATTTTTCCATGACCGTGCCGAATGGCTGATGCACAGGAAGAGTAATG
This sequence comes from Triticum dicoccoides, assembly GCF_002162155.2. Taxonomy (NCBI): domain Eukaryota; kingdom Viridiplantae; phylum Streptophyta; class Magnoliopsida; order Poales; family Poaceae; genus Triticum; species Triticum dicoccoides. The sequence goes on along the minus strand of NC_041380.1, from coordinate 289,928,390 downwards.
GAATGTACTAAAATTGTTGAAAAATTTAACACGTAATAAAAAATGATGTCATGATATAATTCACATATAAGATTACTGGCTAACCAGGGTGGCATTGCAAAATTCACATATATGATGCCTGGCTAAACAAGATGGCATTGCATGATTCACATATACGATAAAGAAACTAAACAGATGGCATTGACACAAAGCATGCCTAAACTAAGCAGATGACATCTTTGATGTATATAGTAAGCAATGCAAGGCACCATATGCATGATATTACCAACATCAGCATGCCAAGTTAGAGCGAAGACCTCATGGGGTAAATAGGAGTGGTCTTCTGCTTCTGAATCCCCCTCAGAACAGTTATCTTCTTCTTGATTACGATCCGAAATGGGTGGAGGGGGCTGCCTTTGCGCCCACGATGGAGCGACGTCTGCATGAAATTTTATTGCCACGCAAGGCTCGTCTCTTTTGCTCTACATTTTCAGTTCCATTGTGTACAATAACTGACATGCATAGGAATAAAACATAGTGAGATTATGTAAGGAGTGCATGCACAAATCCAGAGTGAAGGTAGCAAACTGTGGATAGACCCAAAACCAATGATAGCAGGCATATAATAGGTTTAGTTAAAAATACAGATAATGGATCCTTTAATGTTTGTTTGCACCCAACATGAAACTCAAAGTAGACACCCGAGATTAATCAGATAGTAGATAGATAGTACTGATTGTTGCCCCAATATGTACCCTGCAACCATTTAAAAACTCAAGTTTCAGCATAAGTTTGGACCTGAGTCGGAGTCTAATACGTGAACACGACGATAAAGTAGCATGTCATCATATTAAGCGATGCATAACTTAAGCAGACACGGAAGAGTGTGACCTCTCTTGCGGACCCGTGTAGTCCTCAAGGTCATCTGCTTAGTTGATGATGGTAATGTAGTTGTCGTGGCTGCCGGCAGCGGGGAAGAAGATCTAAGGTGGCGAAAGACAGTCTAGAGAGTGGATCCCTGCTGTGGTGAACCCTTCCGTCGTTGGAGCAGCTGAGTTGGGGTGGAACACAGCACCGCAGGAGCAGGACAAACCACACAATGTTTTCTTTGACACATATTTGTAACAGAAGTAAGGGCTTGTTTGAATTTGAGGATTCTAATAATGCAGGGATAGGAAATAGACAGGAATAGGATAGGAATGCACGTGCAAAACAGAGAATTTTAGAACACAAGATTTCTGCCAATCTGGGTGTTTGGTTCACAAGAATTGGAAGATCACAAGATGCAAAGAAGCATGGTGAGATTATGTCAAACCACAAGAAGTGTACAACCTCTTTGGTGAAGCCATGTCGATCTCAGCGTGATTGGGTTGGCCGGTGAGGATGCTCTGGCTGACTTTGCTGTTGGAGGAGGGGAAGTAGATCTTAGGCGTCTAGAGATGGAGCCCGAGGTACTGCTCCGCTGTGATGGAGGGTTTCGTCGTTGGGGCAGCTCCGGTGAGTTGTACGACGCCGAAGCTAAAGCAGGACAAGAGAGACAACGTTAACCTGAGTGGAATTCTAATAGCATCTCCAATAGATGATGTAAAATACATAACCACAAAGTGCTAGATGTATACATCAGCCTCTCATCTTTGAACTTAACTGTCGAAACTGAATTTAACTGTTGAAACTAAACTTAACTGTCGAAACTGAATTTTGCTGTCGAAACTGAACACACTAGAGGTGAGGCTACACGTTAGTCGACTTACTTTTTCATCTCTAGTCAGTCGATTTTGCAGCCATTGGATACGAACTCAAGGGCATGCAGTTCATCTTCAATCTCCACCCCTGTGAGGTGCTAGCCACCACCGGCCAAACAACCGCCCCCCGCGGCTAGCGGTGCACCGCCCTGCCCGCCCCGAAAACACTCCCCACCACCGGTCCGCCGCCGCCCCGGCCATCCCTGTAGGCCCCCCCGTGCCGAGTTTTTTCTCCGGCGATCCCCACGCCACCGCCCCACCACTGCTGGCGACCATCGCCCCACCCTGAACCCTAAGATAGATAGTGGGGTACCTCTCCGGTGAGCCCCCGTCCCCGCTGCGACTGGTTCTTCCTTAACTCTGGCGAGCCCGCCCACCCCCTGAAAATCGACTAACCCAAAAGTAGATTCAGTCGACTGAAGTGTAGCTAAATCGGAGCAACATCACAAGCAAGAGCAAGAGCGAGAGCAGCAGCGCGAGCAAGAGCAGACCAGGCAGGGGACCGAGAGCAAGAGCAGAGCAGCAGCGCGAGCGAGAGCTAAAGCAGCAGCAGCTCCTACTGATGTGGACGTCGCCGCCGAGGGAGCGACGTCATGGAGGAAGTGGTCGGCGACGCCGCCGTGGATGGAGCCACGCCGTGCCGGCTCAGGACCGAGCGCCGGCAGCATCGTGAGATCGAATCAAGAAGAAAATGCAGCGATTAGTGTGCAACCTCTTTGGTGGCGCCAATTAGGCCGCAACTTCATCCGAGGAAACGGCGATGATGATGCTCTTCCGGTGGTGCAGGTGAAGACGGCGGTGTGGGAATGGAGGTGGCACGAAAGACAAGGGGAACATCGGGGCAGCTCCTTGGACGTGGATGACGGGGTGGCTGAACCGGCGGGTCGACCAGATCGATGACGGATCCTCATCAGGTACGGTGGATGAGGGACATCGAGGTGTTGTTGTGGACAACGTCGTCGGGGAAGAGGCTCCGGCTGGGTGGCGGACGGAGGAGGGTGTGGGGCTTCACGGTTTTTGTCGGATTCGGTGTACGAATGGGTGTGCGGATGGGATGTGAATGGGGAACCATGGCTTAGGGACGCGGTTGTCCGAAATGTGGGGTAAGTTACGGAAGTACCCCCGCCGATTTGAGGTGGTTCTTTCGGTTCAGGGGTATCACAGGCATTTCACGTGTCGGGATTTCACACGAGGTGGGAGTTTTCGTGCGTGTTGTAATTTTGGAATAGCAAGGCGCGGGTTGATATGGAGGGAGTTGTCGGAGCACAACGAGACAAAGATATATCTTAAATATTTCGGGCTAACAAGGCGCGGGTTGAAATTTCCGGACAAGCCTAATGTTTACTATACCTAATCAATTCGCACTACAAATGTCATTCAAAACTTTGAATTCATGTTATGTTCAATTAAAATATTTCGCTACGTGTATAATGCATGCAACCTAGTACTCAAATGAGTGTTTTAGTGCATTCCAAACATATATACTACCGCTTCAATATGAACTAAATTTGAATTCGTTTCTCTATTTGAATAAGATCTACAATAATGATTGTTGTGAAGTTCAAGCATTTGAATTCGTTTCTCTATTTTAATAAGATCTACAATCGTCATTATTGTCAAGTTAAACCATCGTTTGTGTATTATCTTCATAGCACACCACATGATTAGTCTCGAGTTACATATGAACTATGTGTACTATATGAACTCGAACTCGATTTTTTGAATCCACTTTATGTTGATTTGAAATCATAGTACATTTCAAGCTCTCGCTAGATCTTCACAAACTAAACCATGTCTCATATGTATAATGTGTTTATCACATTATGTATGGTGCCCCGCCCCCTACGCCTACAAGTATTTAGATGTGAGTTGCAAACACCACACATTACCACAAATTCAAATAAAATGTGAGAATGTTCGATATATAGTATTGTTTAGATTGTTCGATATTTAGTTTTAAGATGTAAACGCCACACATGATCACAAATTCAAATAAAATGTGAGATTGTTTGATGTATAGTATGGTTTAGATTGTTAGACATTTAGCTGTGAGTTGCAAACGCCATGCATTATCACATTATGGTATAACATGTGCAAAACCACAACACGCGTATCACCGCTATATTCATGCATGCATATGTTTAAAACACTATGATCTCCTATTCAAATATATGAATCCACTTTCATATCAAATTATGATCTTTGTTAGTCTCTTACACCCACACAATCCTCTAACCTTTGTAGATACCACTAACTTTCTCTCGTCCATGCGCATGCCTTCCTCGCCCTCCCCTCCCTCAGCATTCTATCCATCGCGCACATTCATTTTTTTCTTTAGGTCGTTCTCCCACAGTCTCCACAAATCCTTTCCGACACACACCGATCGATAAACCTCTCCAGCGATGTCTGCCTACAACATACACACGCACCTTCAATCTCCTCCTTTATGTGTCCTTGCCTCGTGTCTGTCATATGGTCCCACACATGTGTAAACTCTCGCCCGTCTTTTCATCGATCTCACAACCGCACACTCCTCCCCCTATCTAGCTAGTAGCTGGGCCTCTCGCACCACCTCCTAGCTCCATTCTCTTTGTCTATCCATCTCGCTGGGCCTTATTTGCCTCTAACAAATGGACGTACACCGATCGATCTCCCGCTATACATATAGCTAGCTAGGTCATTATACCTCGTTTTTTCCCATGCGTCGATCGATCTACCTCATTAGTTATGTCTCTCCCTTCCTCCGACAAACAACAATTGATCTACCGATCTAGTTAGCTTTGCATACCAAACACATGGTTCCCCTTCGTCATCCATGGATGTGTCCCAACAGATCTATCACGCATAGGCACACACAGAAACACATCCCCACTCTTATTGATAATATTGCAGTTCCGACCTCAGTTTGTCGAGTAGGCCTCTCCCACCATCTTCGAGAAGCAACTCCATCACCCATCCAGCACTCTACCCATCTCCCTCCCTCTGTATCTCCTCTCTCTCTCTCTCTCTCTGTCCCATCCTATTTCCCGTCCTTCTGTTATGTATGGATGTCGACCGATCTCCCTCAAGACATAGCTGGGTCTCTCCTTCTCAACACATATACGAGTCGTTCTACCTCTATAGTTAGGCCTCTGCCTACCCCTCCTCCACCCCCTCCCCCCCACACACACCGATACATCAAGCGCTCTAGTCATGTCTCCCTGCCACACACAAACTTGAGCTATGCCCTCTGACGTTCCGGTAGCTAGGTCAGTCACCCTATATCTTTGACTTGCACACACACACAATTTCGATGGCTCTCTTCATCGATCTCGCACCCACCCACTTGATCCTCTCTTCGACTCTATCGATATCAATGACCCCTCCCTCTCTTCTCGTGGATCGCCCGACCCTCTATATACACTACAAGAAATATGTCAACTAGTGACCTTCTGTCAGTGACCCTGGAAGAATTGGTCATAAATCTATGACCATTTGAGACCAATTGGTCAAAAGCTGTTCGGGGGTCTCCAAACCCTAAACCATTGCGACCATTTTGGCCAGAAAGGTCGTAATTTCCTTACACGAAATGGTCATAAAGCAGACAACACTAGTTCGCTGCCTTATTTCTAGCTGATCATGACCAATATAGATGGTCATAACCTTGTAAATTGTGGTGGATTGGTATGACTTGGCGCCACCTCATCAGTTTTGCCTATGTGTCATGTCCATGTGTCAATTTTTGCCCTAAGTTGTGAAGCAACCTATATTTCTGTCATTCCCAAAATTCCCAAAAAATCTCATAAATTCTTTGGGTCATATCTTCATCAAATATGTAAAAATCCTTCCTTTCCTAGTTCAAAATTAATTCAACAATATTCATTTTCCTATTATGTTCGCAACAACACTTTATGAACGAAGTGCTATTTATATATTCTTGATTTCCCTAGGAATTTTTGGGCACTCTTTCCTATCCAAATCATTACCTCATGACAAAATTCAGCTCCATTTGCCTAGCAAATCTTCCTCGGCAAATTTCCAAAGTTTTTGTCCCCCTAGAAGCATTGTGAAGGAAGTACCTTTTTTATATATCGAAATGACATGAAATTTATACAGTTCCTTCATATGCCCAAATTATCACCCTCCTCCAAATTGCAGCTCAGTCAAATCATCTATGTGAGCCCGGGTTCAATTTATATTTTATGGCCAGATTGGCATGTTGCAAAGCAAGTGTTATCTAGACCCCTCCTATTACCCTCAAACTTTTTGGGCACTCTTCCATACCCAAATCATTGCCACATGATAATATTCAGCTCAATTTTCCTAGTAAATCTTTCTCGGGAAATTTCCAAAGTTTCTACCTCGAGAGAAGCTTTGTGAAGTAAGTACTAGCTAGGCTTACCCAAATGATCTGAAAATTGACCAGCACATGGCCATACCTAAGTAACTTACCTACACCAATTTTGAGCTCATTTCATTCATCCAATCTCTCTCACTAGTTTTCCCAAGTTTCTGTCCATAGAAGAGCATTGTGACGGAAGTACTACTTTGGCATGTCCAAATGGTATCAATTTTCTACAATGCTTTCCTATGCCCAAATAACCATCCTCCACCAAATATCAGCTCAATCCATTCATTATTTTGAGCCTAGCTTCAACATTCATATTTTTGTCCAGCATGGTACTTTGCAAAGCAAGTACTACCTAGGATCCTCCTTTTGAGCTAAAAATTTGTGAAGACATTCTCCTTAGTAGATTATCATCCTCAGCCAAAACTCACGCCCATTGGCCATGTGCATTTCCCGTACCGCTAATCAAACACTTGGCTGCTAATTCATGTTTGAGCATCGATCGGTCTCCTCGTGAGAATCTTATGTTGTAATTTTCTTCCTAGCACCAACCTGGGGAGTGCCCAACCCACTAGACATGCATAGGCCGCCCAGAACACATGGCAAAATTACGGTCACGCGGTGACCACGCGACGGGCATGCGAGTTTACGCGCTCTAGAGTTGGGGCCCTCGGCCACCGCCCAAACCTCGACGTATCGCCATCAAACCATGTATCTATGACTAAATAGGTCCTTATGTAACTAGAAATGATTTTTGGAAAAAATAAATAGCAAACTATGAGGCAGCTGGAGTTCAAATTTGACCCGCTTCCAACTAAATCGGCGGAAATTTGTTCTTTTCACGAGAGGTGGATCAAAAAAATTTACACCCAACCATTTTGTCAACTGTGCATTAAATATGGCCTACTATTTTATAAAAATGATTTGGTCCAATTTTGCAACAATTATTTGCTAGTTCCTTCACAAAAAACCTCCTTTCGGGCACTCGAAAAATGGAAAGTGGTTTTTTCGTCCAACGAAAATGAAAACTTCCTTAGGCAACATTGTTTTCCATTCCAATATGCACCCTTGTGCACAATATGAGATCATTTGAACAAACTATGCCATGAATGTGGCTATAAGATTGATCATTTGGCTTGAAAGCCATGAATCTTCACACATGATAGCTCATTTCTGAGAACACTTTTTTAAAATAATTATTGTATTACAAGTTTATTATTTTTTCCCGAAACTTGGTCATATATAATGACACGATGCGAAGGTTTTCCAAATTTTTTGTTTTTTTTGAATTTTTTATGCCCGTTTCAAAATGTGGTCAAAACGACGAGCTTGACCGTTCCTAGCTAGCAGTTGAATCTTGGATTTTTTTGGTGTTTCTCTAATTAAATAGATACTTCTGTACATAGAAATGAGTTTTGTAAAAAATGAAGAGCAAACTACGAGGTAGCTACAGTTCAAATTTGACCCACTTCCAACTGAATTGACGGGAATTTATCTTTTTCACCAGAAGTGGATCAAAACTTTTCACACCCAACCATTTGGTCAATTGTGCATTAAACATGGCCTAGTATTTTAGAAAATTGATTTGGTCCAATTTTGCAACAAATATATGGTAGGTCCTTCACAAAAAAAACTCATTTCGGGAATTGGAAAAATGGAAAATGAATTTCCGTGCAAAGAAAATGAAAACTCCCTTAGGCAACATTGGTTGGAATTCCAACATGCACCCTTGTGCACAATATGAGATCATTTCAACAAACTATGCCATGAATGTGGCCATAAGTTTGATCATTTGGCTTGAAAGCCATGAATCTTCACGCATGATAGCTCATTTCTGAGAACACTTTTTTAAAATAATTTCCGTATTACAAGTTTATTATTTTTCCTGGAAACTTGGTCACATATAATGACACAGTGTGAAAGGTTTCCCAATTTTTTGATTTTTTTGAATTTTTTATGCCCGTTTCAAAATGCGGTCAAAACGGCGGGCATGACCGTTCCTAGCTAGTGGTTGAATCTTGGAATTTTTTTGGTATTTCTCTGATTAAATAGATACTTATGTATCTAGAAATGATTTTTGGAAAAAACATAGAGCAAACTATGAGGCAGCTGCAGTTTAAATTTTACCCGCTTCCAGCTGAACCGGCCGAAATTTGTCTTTTTCACCAGAGGTGGATCAAAACTTTTGACACCCAACCATTTGGTCAATTGTGCATTAAACATGGCCTAGTATTTTAGAAAATTGATTTGGTCCAATTTTGCAACAAATATATGGTAGGTCCTTCACAAAAAAAAACTCATTTCGGGCACTTGAAAAATGGAAAATGAATTTTCCGTGCAAAGAAAATGAAAACTCCCTTAGGCAACATTGTTTGGAATTCCAACATGCACCCTTGTGCACAATATGAGATCATTTCAACAAACTATGCCATGAATGTGGCCATAAGTTTGATCATTTGGCTTGAAAGCCATGAATCTTCACGCATGATAGCTCATTTTTGAGAACACTTTTTTTAAATAATTTCCATATTACAAGTTTATTATTTTTCCTGGAAACTTAGTCACATATAATGACACAATGCGAAGGTTTCCCAATTTTTTGATTTTTTGAGTTTTTTATGCCCGTTTCAAAATGCGGTCAAAACGGCGGGCATGACCGTTCCTAGCTAGTGGTTGAATCTTGGAAATTTTTTGGTGTTTCTCTAATTAAATAGATACTTATGTATCTAGAAATGATTTTTGGAAAAAATATAGAGCAAACTATGCGGCAGCTGCAGTTTAAATTTTACCCGCTTCCAGCTGAATCGGCAGAAATTTGTCTTTTTCACCAAAGGTGGATCAAAACTTTTGACACCCAACCATTTGGTCAATTGTGCATTAAACATGGCCTAGTATTTTATAAAATTGATTTGGTCCAATTTTGCAACAAATATGTTATTGGTCCTTCACAAAAAAACTCATTTTTGACACTAGATATGGTCTCGGATATGGTCTTTCACAAAAAAACTCATCATAACCAATAAAAATGATTTGGTCCAATTTTGCAACAAATATATGGTAGGCCCTTCACAACAAAACTCATTTTGGGCACTCGAAAAATAGAAAATTGATTTTTCTGTGCAATGCAAATGAAGACCACAAAATCATCATTGTTTGAAATCCTAAGATACACATATGTGCACAATATTGGATCATTTAAACATACAACATGAGGCTAATATGTTGAGTGTTTACCCGAAATAAGAGGGTAAAAAATATAAATGAAAAAGAGAAAAAGCACAATTACATATGCTAGATTCTGATTGGTGGAACCATCTGTCACATGGATTGATGACATGGCAGACATCCATCCATCCATTGCTAGCAATCCAACCGTCTATCCATCTGAAGAAACCCACCGTCCCACCGCACCAAACCCTACCTCACTCACCTCTCCTCCCTTCCATCCGCCCGCCGCCTCCCTATCTCTCTCTCCCCGATCCAGATCTACGCCGCCTCCCTCTCTCTCTCTCGCTTCCCTTCGCCGGCGGTGGCGCCCTCCTTCCCTCGCCCTCTCCTCCTCCCCTCCTCACGGCACCTCCACCACGCCACGAATCCCGGTGACCCACCCCGTCTCCATGCCCACCTCGGCAACCACCTCCGCCGCACGTCCAAGTCCCATCCATGTCCGCTCCGGCTCCGGCTCTGTCTCCTTTCGTGGGAGGTGACCCGCACCCGGCCCCGCGGCGGGGGAGGGGCGGCGGCGGCCTCGTGTAGATCCCATCGGGATCACGGTGCGGACGCATGCCCCAGACGCCATGACCCGTCTCCCTCCCCTCCTCAAATCAGGAAGGAGAGGTCAGGCGCCGGCCATGAACTCGCTCTGCCCGGGACGCCGCTCGCCATCAAGGTCACCCCACCCCCTCTTCGATCAACTCTTCCTCCTTTCCCTGCCCTTCCCTAACGCGCGCCATTTCCTTCCTCACGTAGGGTTGCAGGCGATTCGATCAGGTCCGGGTCCATGGTGTCCACGGTCGTGGCAGCGCTCGCGGTGACGGACGAGCTGGCCCTGCCGCTCCGCGTGGTGGGGGACCTGGCGGTGGCCGCCGGCGTCTCGCGGGAGGAGGTCGTCGTCATCATGCAGTCCACCTCGCTCGGTAACACCCCCTCCCAAGCCCCCCTGTCTCCCAACCCCAAGCTGATGATGAGGAGGTCATCTAGTGCCCAGAACCACTAATTCTCATGCCGAATTCAGTCTGTTTACTTTGTTCGTTAGTTTGTAACTTTGTATGGTCCGAATTTCTACAACTAGTTCAACTTTGTTAATTTGCACCCCTGTTTTATTTGCTATGTACCATGTACAATCTCTTTTCAGAGATGCCTGTCCACATATCTAACTTTGTTCTGCCTTTCTAGAAACATGTATGTTTCTGTGGTGTATCTCTATGGCCGGTTCCCTGTTATTTCTATGCCAAAGTCACTTAATGAATTCTTAAATGAAGTAATTCAAACTTTGCATCTGCACGCGTACATCAAGTAATTCTTAAAGCGTGTGGGTCTGCTCTTGCTCGCTTACGTCTGGCCTCTCTTGCATCTGCAGAATGCTGCATGGTTGGGCGGCACCCCGTTGCCGTTGGAGATATAATGCAAACACCAATTTCTGCGCCTGCTGGGGCGGGGTGCTATTTTCTGGACCTGGTGCTAATGTTGGGGTAGATAGTCTTTTGTCTTGTTCATCTTAATCCACAGTTTCTAGACAACTTAGTACTTGATATAACCAGTTTTTAAGAAGCGGGCAGGGGCTGGACTATCCAGTGGTATAGGATAGTTGATTCTGATTACACATTTATGTGTCTGTCTGTGTGCGTGTGTCTGTGTCCTGCATGTTTCATTTTTTATGTTGTCAATCATAGCCAGTTCTCCTGGGATCGAACAATATGGATACAGGTTTATGGTATCCATTGTAAGAGGTATTTATAACAATTGTGTTTGTTAAAAAATATTTTTGAATGATGCTTGAGATAGGATGGAAAATTAGGCTATATTTATGGTTTTGCTGTATCACCATATTTATCTTCTTTACATTTTGGAATACAGTTTATTAGGCTATATCATCATAATCATGGCCCACAAGAAAAAAGCAGAATTAGAACCCCAGGCCAGTCATGATGTTTTTGTTTATGGAGGTGTTGCGTATTTGATCAGATTTCCTTACTTGCTTCCGGCATAAGAATAAGCTTATAAGAATAGAATATTGATACTCTGCGAGCTATGAGTAGAATGCTCTATCTTCGCGAGTCACCTTTCTTGTATGAATGAGTATCTTCTTTTGACTAGCTGGATAATAAAAGAATTGTACTAGTTGAATTTATGTTATCATTCTAAATAACTTGTCTTTTTTCGAGTGGTCTCTTTATAATATATTGGCTCCAGTTTTCTGATTCTTCTTTGCTGATTCATGTAACAGGGTGACTGAGGTTGCATGTTGTTCATGACAGGATCAGGTGCCTAGTTTGTAATGCTATCAAAGGAGCTCCATCGTGAAGAATATATCACAGTTGGTAGAGTAGGGGCTCCATCATGTAGAGGTTGTAAAGTATAGTATTAGTTACTACAGTTGGTAGTTGGTAGTGCCCTGTGTGTTGGTAGTGCGGGAGGGCCATTGTATTATGTGTTATTTGAAGAGCAGGAGCTCCAGATTCAGCCATTGTATTATGTGTTATTTGTAGAGTAGGAGCTCCATCCCGAGTTGTTATTTGAAGTATTATTATATGTGTTTTCTGTTTGTGCCAATTTAAATACTGCTTATTTATTTACTGCCAAATTGAAATATGAAGAATATGACCCTGACAGCTAGGACCCACACTTACTAGAAGCTGACAACTTGGACCCACTTACCACAATTTTAAAATTGGGATAAAAAGGCCACGACCCAACAATAAAAAGGCTGCAATATTGGGCTTGGCCCATGAACACAACCAAAAATTGACAGAAAAAACACAAATAGGCTGAATTGTTGGGCTAGGCCCATGTAGAAAATCGAATTGGACCGGGCTGAATCTTGTGCCACATCAGATTGCCACGCTGGATGCCTACAAGGCCTGGGGAGGTTGCTAGTGACCAAAACGCCACAGTAGACGTATTTTGGTCATAAACGTCTACGACCATTCCAGAAGAAAGGTCGCTATAGTCAGTTTACGACCGTCAGCTTTTGACCTTATGTTTTTGGTCACAAAAAGGTCACAAATTGAAAACAGTGACCATTCAGTGACCAATAGTGCTGGTCACAAGTTGACATATTTCCTGTAGTGATATGATATGGATAGGCCTCCATTTCACACACATTGCATGCAACATTTTGTTTGAGATGTCATCGACACATATTCCCACAAATACATTCACGAAATCAACCTCCTCCCCTAAAACAAAAAACACTCACGAACGCACAAGCCATTTTTCTAGGTTTGTATCTCTCTCTCACACACACCCACGTAGGTGGGGGACGTGCACGAAGAGAAGAGGTGCACGCATGGCGCACGTACTCCCGTCTCTTTCCCAACCACACCCTGCGGGTACACGGCAGAGCTCATTTCTGTATGAAAAGGCAGCCCACGTGGTAATTTGACACGTGTACTAGTTGTCCACTAGATGGAGGGAGGATCGTCTACCACGGGTGAACAAACAAATTGCGACTTGACGCGTTATGTTAAAAAAGAGTCAAACCATGTGGGGCCTACCTTAGAGGCAAGGCTCTATACACTGGAGTACTTTTGATGTGTCCCGTCAACTCGCAGTATGCCGTCTCCCCCGCCCACGGGCTTGGTGGCTCGCAGGATGAGGTGAAGTTTGCTTACTACGCCTTACGCACGCTCCCTCGCCCACGCACGCGGTGGCTCACAGGACAAGGAGAAAATTTTACTAGTACTCCCTTCGTTTACTCCTGGTCCCTACCTTGGTTAGAGAGAATATCATATTGTTTGGAATATATGTCCTTTAGTAGATTTCAATATGAACTACTAGTACATACTCCAGACACTGATGTATATAGACGTGTTTTAGAGTGTAGATTCACTCATTTTGCTTCGTATGTAGTCCATATTGAAACAGATGTAATAGTATGCACTCTCCCTCGCCCCTCGACCCTCGCCACGTGGTGGACGTGTAGCAATTCATTCAATATCATATAGCCAGAACGATATATACTGCAATACCATTATTGCTCGACTTCCCGAAGAGGCGAAGAGCCAATCACAAGTTTAATAGTTTGGAGATGCCAAGCGCAAGGTTTATAGGAGAACGAGTATTAGGTGCCGCGTCATTTATAAATAAAGTTTTTTTTCTTCAGTGGCACGTACGCAATATAAATAGGTTCATATGGAGAGAAAAGGAAACCGCTCCGCTATATACATAGGCAGGACGAGCCTACACGGTTGCTTGCTAGGGTTGCTCTCTTCAGTTTTCACACTCTCTCGCACAAAACCACTCTGGCCACATCTCTAACATCCCGGGGGATCACGTCCTCCGGGGGAAGGGGTGGATGCTTAGCGTAGATGCGGTCACCGTCGCCGACGGCGAAAACCCACTGTCGGCACGTCCTGATCAGGGGTCCCCGCCATTCTCTCTCACAAAGCCGGTGAGGTTGCCTTCGTCCATTGCTCACTGCCGCGACATGGGTAGTTGCCTCCTCCCGCCGCCCTCCTCTAGGTTGAGCTATGTCCCGACATCCCTCAGGTACAACTCCCTTTACAGCCGGCTTGCACCACTGCTCCAGCTGCCACATCACTCCATGAGGATATTTCTCTACTTATTTGCCCCGCACATACCTCTACTGGCTTCTGCGTACTGTATTTGTCATGAGTTTGTCTCAACAACTAGTCCCAGTAATCTTATTCTAATCACGCTTCTTCAATTTCTTTGCCACAGGGATGCTCATCTCGATTTTGGTGAAACTGCACAAAATGATGCAATGGTCAAAGGGTTGCAAACTTCAGGAAGCACCGACATTGCTAGCAAATTAAAGCCTGGTTAGGGTTTACGGTTCAAAGGCTAGGGACTGCATGGATTGTTTTTTTCTTTCGATGTCTCTGTTTCAATGGCTAGGGATTGCATGAGTAGTAATAGTACTGTATGCCTTACGCGCGCTCCATCGCCCACACGCGCGGTGGCTCGCAGGACAAGGAGAAAATTTTACTACTCCCTCCATTTACTCCTCGTCTACCTTGGTTAGAGAGATTATCATATTGTTTGGAATATATACATCCTTTAGTAGATATCAATATGAACTACTAGTACATACTCCAAATACTGATGTATATAGACGTATTTTAGAGTGTAGATTCACTCATTTTGCTCCGTATGTAGCATAAAGTTGAGACACTTATTTCGGAACAGAGGGAATACATATTTGCTATGATTTGTCAATCACTGAGATGCAATAGCATGCATGTTAGTCTCCTTTGTATTTGATGAAATGTTGCAACGGGCAACCTTGGACGCAAGATACATGTAACAGAAGTTGGAAGCTTCATATCATTGTACTATCTCACTGATAAATTACAGTACGTACTATACAAGTACTTCCTCCGTTCCTAAATATAAGTCTTTGTAGAGATTTCACCATGAACCACATACGGATGTATATAGATGCATTTTAAGTGTAGATTCATTCATTTTGTTCCGTATGTAGTCCACCTAGTGGAATCTCTACAAAGACTTATATTTAGGAACGGAGGGAGTACTATGTAAAGAGTTAGGTGTCGCACGGTGTCCAGAAAATATGGTGATAGTGTGAGGTGGGCCATGTAATCACTAAGCCTGCATGTTTTCACTGCTCTTGCACTCCTCCGCCGTAAGAATGGAGAAAATTGTAATCTAGTAGTACCTCCTTTCGCCGAAATCGTGGGACATCCAGCAGTCCTACCACCTCAGTAATAATGACCAATGAGCCGTCAAATCACATAGACCTAGCAGTAAGTTGGACAGACGAACCAACCATCACTCTTGAATCTGCTTCTCCCTTCAATGTAGGCGCTAGTGAGAGGTCGCGTCCGCTCTGCCCAGGCATGAATGCGGCACCGATTCTTTGGAGCGGCGCTGACCGTTTCGGGCGGGAAGCACGCGTGGGCGATGGAGGGGCTTTGGGTGGGCCAGGCTGGTCAGGAGCGGGCGTGGCAGCTGTCCGCCTGTCCCTACCGGATGCCCGGAAACGAGAGGATGCACCGACTCTCGCGGCTAAAATCGTACACTACACACCATCTCTCTGTAGGAGTAGGTCGATCTGTCGCTCTCTCTAACACACACATGCTGTTAAAAACACACACACACACACGCGCGCGCACGCACATGCACACACAAGTTCATAGAATAGGAAAATCATGCGAGTGCGAAGCCACAGGAAGTGAGATACAAATGGAGTACGTACAAGAAGAGAACAGGTGACGAATATTCCATCAAACCTGGACTGAGTAGTAGTACACCCTCCGTCTAGGTGTTAAGTCATCCTACGAAAATCAAATATTCCCAAAATGTTTAGGCGTCATCCATTAACTTGGCATCTCAATCCCCTCCTGGCCTCGTTGCTAGCGAGCGTTGTTAGTTAGGGAGCGTTTGGATCCTTAGCAAGAACAGCTTATAGCATAGCCGGGCAAGGTTAGGTGTCTGGAACTGTTAAAATATGTTAGCTTTTGTGGGCCAGCTAGCTTGGGTGGGCTAGAAAAACCTTGCTAGCTCAGGAGAGCCAGATCGGCTCACTTCCGACAGCAAACTTCGCGTAGTAGTAACATAGACTAGTAACATATGCACGTTGTACTAGTCCAAGTTACTCACCACTATGACCAACCTAAGCAATGTAACGAAACGCTCCTTACTCTGCCTTGTTATCTCCCCCGGAAACCCAATGCATGGAGCGCAACTACGCGTTGATCAGTCAAGAAATCAAAGTCGGCTTGCATGCGAGTTAATACGTGGACCTGCATGGTAGCTCTTAGTTGTTTGGATTAATTGTTGCGTTTAGAGACAGAAATCAGGGCTTTGATTGGAGGAATGGCCGGTCAAGTTTCTCCTTCTCCACCAATCTGCTTGCACCTTGGTCCCGCTGCACCTACTAAGGTGACTTATTACACCTAGACGGAGGGAGTCGTACGAGATACCATTGTTGAGGAAATCGTTAACTGGTAGCTGCTCGGTTGGCTAGCGAGTAGGGGATTAATCGGCTAATCGGCAAGTTAATTGGACATTTAATCAATTAATCGGACGATTTTTCGGTTTATCGGCTACTCGGTGACCCTATGAGTAGGGATTAATCGACAAGTTAACTGGTTAATCGGATGAATTCTTGAACAGGGCGAGATACGGTGGCACACTGACTTAGGTCAAATACAAGTGCCCAAAATTGTGTGCATGTTATAATAAGGATTCACTTAAAATAGTACGTGAGCAAACAGAGGGATCAATTGGTCAGTGTTCCCGAGCAGTAGCGAGATGTGTGAGGTAAGATACACCGCTGGCGCTTGTTGGGGATCGTAGCAGAATTTTAAAATTTTCTACGCATCACCAAGATCAATCTATGGAGTCATCTAGCAACGAGGGAGAGAGGAGTGCATCTACATACCCTTGTAGATCGCGCGTGGAAGCGTTCAAGAGAACGGGGTTGATGGAGTCGTACTCGTCGTGATCCAAATCACCGACGACCTAGCGCCGAACGGACGGCACCTCCGCGTTCAACACACGTACGGTTGGGAAGACGTCTCCTCCAACTTGATATGCAAAGGGGGAAGGAGAGGTTGATGAATATCCAGCAGCACGACGGTGTGGTGGTGGAAGCAACGGTGATCTCGGCAGGGCTTCGCCAAGCACAAGGAGAGGGAGGAGTGTCACGGGAGGTAGAGGGAGAGGCCGGGGGCTAGGGTGCGGCTCCCCTCCCTCCCCCCCACTATTTATAGGACCCCTAGGGGGGGCTCCGGCCCTAGGAGATCCAATCTCCAAGGGGGGTGGCGGCCAAGGGGGTGGCTTGCCCCCCAAGCCAAGTGGGGCGCCCCCCCTAGGGTTTCCAACCCTAGGCGCAGGGGAGACCCAAGGGGGGGCGCACCAGACCACTAGGGGCTAGTTCCCCTCCCACTTCAGCCCATGGGGCCCTCCGGGATAGGTGGCCCCACCCGATGGACCCCCGGGACCCTTCCGGTGGTCCTGGTACAATTCCGGTTACCCCCAAAACTTTCCCGATGGCCGAAACTTGACTTCCTATATATAAATCTTCACCTCTAGACCATTACGGAACTCCTCGTGACGTCCAGGATCTCATCCGGGACTCCGAACAACTTTCGGGTTACCGTATACTAATATCTCAACAACTCTAGCGTCACCGAACCTTAAGTGTGTAGACCCTACGGGTTCGGGAGACACGCAGACATGACCGAGACGACTCTCCGGTCAATAACCAACAGCGGGATCTGGATACCCATGTTGGCTCCCACATTCTCCTCGATGATCTCATCGGATGAACCACAATGTCGAGGATTCAATCAATCCATATACAATTCCCTTTGTCAGTCGGTATGTTACTTGCCCGAGACTCGATCGTTGGTATCCCAATACCTCGTTCAATCTCGTTACCAGAAAGTCACTTTACACGTACTGTAATGCATGATCCCGTGACCAACCACTTGGTCACATTGAGCTCATTATGATGATGCGTTACCGAGTGGGCCCAGAGATACCTCTCCGTCATACGGAGTGACAAATCCTAGTCTCAGTTCGTGCCAACCCAACAGACACTTTTGGAGATACCTGTAGTGTACCTTTATAGTCACCCAGTTACGTTGTGACGTTTAGCACACCCAAAGCACTCCTACAGTATCCGAGAGTTGCACAATCTCATGGTCTAAGGAAATGATACTTGACATTCAGAAAAGCTACAGCAAACGAACTACACGATCTTTGAGCTATGCTTAGGATTGGGTCTTGTCCATCACATCATTCTCCTAATGATGAGATCCCGTTATCAATGACATCCAATGTCCATAGTCAGGAAACCATGACTATCTTTTGATCAACGAGCTAGTCAACTAGAGGCTCACTAGGGACGTGTTGTGGTCTATGTATTCACACATGTATTACGATTTCCGGATAACACAATTATAGCATGAACAATAGACAATTATCATGAACAAAGAAATATAATAATAACCATTTTATTATTGCCTCTAGGGCATATTTCCGACAGCGCTTTTAATTTTTCTTATTAATTTGTTTGCTTCACCCTCTGACTGGTGGGACCCAATGTACTATGTGGAAGAGAGGTAATGTGACTAAGGCTGCATTATTTCTGCACCACTGTGGATAGTCTTACCACCAAAGCCACATGACACGATTATGATTTAAATCCCAATGACTCCCACACACAAAAAAACACGGCATGCTTGTCACACGAATGCAGGAATGTATAAAAGGTTATTTTCCTCTCGTTGAACATAACGGGAGGGTTGTGTAGGTGGTTAGCCTGTTCGCTCATCAAACTTGAGGTCTCGGGTTCGACAAATACACTTGAGCATAATTCGTGCCAGGAGGATTCTTTGACTATTCAAAACTGATGGATACGGAGCTATACGATCTCGTAGTGACTGTATAATCACCTCATCATGTTTAAGCTGCAGCAGAGCAGCCTCGGCGCTTGTTTTCTATGGTTTACACTCTTCACACTCTCTCTAGTATATATATACACGCTGGAGCCTCAGCGCTTGTAGTTGCTCTCTTCACACTCTCTCACCCTCTCCAGATCTAAACAAGACTTCGTTGGCCTCTCTCTCTCCCCTCACTGCTGGTCTGCTTGTAGTTGCTCTCTTCACACTCTCTCACCCTCTCCAGATCTAAACAAGACTTCGTTGGCCTCTCTCTCCCCACACTGCTGGTCAAAGAGCCGGCAGGATCCGTCCGCCAGGAAGGGAAGGAGGCTTAACATTGTCGCTGTTGATGAGGGAGGGAATCCACTACCGGTGCAGCTGTTCACTTTCACCCAGTGGCGGTGCGGGAGAGCCTCTGACCCCTTCTTCTTCGCCGTCGTACATAGTGTGTGTCAAACGGCCTCCGGTCACCCACCGAACCATACCCCAAGAACCTTAAGGTATAATTTACTTATTCCACATGCATTGCTCTAGCTGCATGTGGGCTTTTTCTGCTTCTGCACTCGAATCTAGGTGTTGGATCAAAGAGGAAAGTAGTGGGGAAAGTTGTATACAATGAATCTAGGATGTGGTTCAAAGAGGAAAGGAATGGGGGGAAGTAGTGGAAAAGTTGTATAGCATGAATCTAGGACGTGGTTCAAAAAGGAAAGGAAGGGGGAAAGTAGTGGGGAAAGTTGTATCGCATGAATCTAGGACGTGGTTTACAGAGGAAAGGAAGTGGGGAAAGTACTAGTACAGACTAGCTATCTAGCACCTACGTTGGTCGAAAATGGAAAACAATGACAAACACAGTACACACATCTGTAACGAATTGATCTTTTGTTTTGGGGGACAAGGTTGTAGAGTTTGAGTAGGAGTAGATTTGCTACGCTCACATAGGGAAAGGTGTCTAAAGATAACAAAACTGGGACCAACACAAATACGCTCCTTGGTTGTTTGTTCTTTGTTGTAACAGACTATGCATCACCCTAGTACATCGGTAGATGCACATGGTGCTGGTGCGTCCACTCTCCCATGCAACTCTTTAGCTGTTGTTAATCTAAGGCCCTATTTGGTTATAAACTCCCTAGTCCCTACCTGCTTGGTTGCAGGGACTAAACATGGACTAGAGGTTATTAAATGACATGCTAAAAGACCATGTTACCCCTAGTAATGAACTAATAGAGACAAGGTGCGATGCGTGGTAGGGGCAACTGTTGGAAAAAGTCCCAAAAAGACTCTCCCTTGGGGTCTTCTTTCTTTAGTCCCAAATGCCCACTTTTAGTCCCTAAAAGTCCCTCCTGTTTGGTTTAGATGGGACTGACACAGAATTTTTTTAGTCCCTCCACCAAAATGTCCTTGTAAACAAGCACCCTCTAATAATGCCGCTGGAAAATTGATGCAATGCCACAATTAAAAGCAAAATACATGTTTAACGAATTTTATTGTTAATATAATCTCTCTGTTAATATTAATCAATGCCACCATTTGAGAAATGCTACTGTCTTGCTTTCTTTCCCATTTAGATAAGGTAGTTGCTTCTTTTTGTTGGCTTCTGGGTCATCCACCGTTATTGACCACTAGTTGTTTCCTTTGCACCTCTGTGTAAACAGGGTTATCTACTTCACCTTGTTGCCATTGTGACCTTTTGTTGCACTGCACAAAACATTTTTGTTTTAAGAGTGTTTTGTGCAGTTTAACCAAAGTGTCACACCGACAACGTTGCCTGATTGCTTGATCTTAGTGGAACTGCACAAGAGGAGATCTTGCTTCCTATCTGTGTTGGCAAATTTGGTTCAAATCTTCTTCTTGTGAATTGTTTGAATTCCGCGTCATGAGAGGTCTGTACTAGCCTTCTTTCACATGATTCTGTAGTGTGCTTTCATATGTTGTGCTACTTGTACGGTAATGTTGCCAGATTTTAGTGAACTGCACAAATGGAGACAAGACTTCCAATCTGTATGTGCACCGCAATATCCCATTGAGGTAAGATAAGGATATTTCACAACTGTTGGCCTGTATTTTGCCACTTTCATCAGAAAATTAATGTCACTGTTTAGTGCTATACTTGTGCAACCTAATTGACATGCCAAATCTTACATTGAAGGCGAAGCTTGTCTGTTATTGAACCAAGTGATGAAGGGGAAGAACAAGCGGAAGAAAAACACAAATCAACTCCTGGTGCTGTAATGAAGCACTGGAACTGTGATGACACAAGTAATGATATAGTTTTGCATCTTAATTTATTGCTATGGCTGGAATGAGCAATTGTTTTGCCACTGATTTGATGCCACTCTTAATGTAATACGTAATTATCTCTACTTGTGCAAACCGGGATCTTCTTTGAAGATACCATATATTTTAGTGGAACTGCACAAGAAGATGTTGGAAACATTAATCTAATCGAGGAGTATATAGTAAGCATGGCCACCACAGTAGATAGCAAGAGATGGTTCCGGAGAAGTGCTTCATATGTATGCTCTACACAATAAGCCTCCTGACAAAGGTTGGTACTCGCCCACTGATTTCATCCATATGATTGAGCTTTGTCATCTCTATTGGTGTTGTGCTACTGTTTAGATACTGTCATCAAAAATTGGTATTGTCCTTGAGAAGTGCTTCATCTGTGGTGTTTTAAATATTTCCTTTCCTTTTTTCGAGCAAATAGGATGCTAGCATTTAGTTATCCTCTTGTCTTTGCACAACAGGATCATCCTCCTCTCAAGAAGAATATGGAGTACGTGAAGTGACTAGTTCCGATTATGCCAGGATGAAGAAGCCTTGTCTATCTTCTCATTAGAAGGAGCAGTTGAAGGATGGTTACAGTACCCCCCACAAGACCAAACTAACTTCAGCTCAGAAGGACTGACAAATCTCCATTTTCTTGCTGTGATGCGCGAGTACAATGTTGTTCTAGGATTCTTTCTGGTGAGTTCCATTTTTGTAAAAGTGTGCTCTAGATGGACCATGTGGGTGCCTGTTTAAAATGTCAATTCATAGTAAGTTTGCTTTATACTAATCACTTTTTTTGTATTTGTGGAAATAGGGGTGCTCAGCTTGACTTCAATGGGAACTGCACAAAATGTTCATGAATACATCGAATCATTCATTTCCACCACAAGAAAGGAGGTGCCGATAAGTTCAAGGCGTTGCAACATATAAGAGCGAAATCATACAAGCTACGCGCGAATTTGGTTGATTTAGGTGGAACTACACAAAAGAACAGCTGGTTTATTTAGCACGAGGTGCCATGTCAATGTCCGAACTGATGGCAAACCCTGCCCATTCCACAATCGTAGGCATTTGATATTTTGGAATGAGGAAACCTTGTCAAATTTTGCTCATTGATTTTAGCAAGAAGACATGTGTTTGATATTTTTGAATGGGACGCCCTTTGCTGTCAGCACCGTCGATCCATTTTTTTATTCTTTAGTTGTGAAGTAAATATTGGCTCTGACATGTGAATCGCTGAGATGCATAATCATCGATTGTTTTGAATATTCTCTATGAATTGCTAGGCCTATGTGTTTGATTGCAATGTATAGGAACGCTAAAAAGCGGCTCAAACTCTTTGTACTCCTTCTATTCCTTTTTACTTCGCACATTGTGAAAGTGCATACTTTTTTCTATCAGATTGGTCAAAGTAGAGATACTTTTTCTGCAGAAAAAACTTGTATGCAGACTAGAAAGGACTGGAGGGAGTACATGTGAAACTACTGCAAATGAGGTGATCACCCTGGGAATAATGCTAGTACATATTGTTTTGCATGTTCATCCAATGCCAGTGATACAAGAATTCAAACTAATTGAAATAAATTCATTCATACACGGCCGGATTTTATATAAACATGTTGGATTTCATTACATTTCATACATTCTTCAACTAAAAAGGGGTGCGCTGGAGGTATAATTAATTAACCGAATCTACCCACCTGTGTCCGGCTGAGCCAAACAGAAGCTTCGGTGACTTAACTGCAGGTGCAGTTGCGTAACTGACATGTGGCCCAGATGCCTGCTGGGCCCACGTGTCAGTCAGCCAACTGCACCAGCAGTTAAGTAGAAGCATCGTCCTTCTCCAACATAGCTCTCCGACTCAACGTCACCGCCAAGAAGCCAACCGACCGTCAGTGGTCAACCCGCCTAGCTTGTCATAGCGATTAGGGCAACTAGGAGCCCAATGATCAAGATTCCCACATGAAAAACACCTTTCTTCTTGTCATTCTTCTTCTTGAAGTTCGTGTGATGCACAACCTTGTTCTTCCCATCAAACTTTGCTTTACCATCAAACTTTCCCTTGTTCTTGAACTTGTGGGGATGGAAGTTCTTCTCCTGTACCAGATTGGCACTAGATCCTCCCCCAATTCCTCGAGCACGTGTGTCCTTTGCTCTAGCCTTTTCTTCCACATCAAGAGTGCATATGAGATCCACGAAGGAGGAAGCTTAGTGATGATACCTCCGGCAACAAACTTGTCCGGTAGCATACAACTGAAGTGCTCAAGTTCTCTAGCAAATGACTGTATATCATGAGCTTGCTCAACCACGGAGCACTCTTCAATCATCCTGTAATCATAGAATTGCTCCATGATGTACAGCTCAGTGCCAACAACCGGAGGGTAGCATCGGTGGCCTTACTTGGACCCAAGCGGCGGTGACCTACCATGTTCTACTCTTCCTCATTTCCTGTGTGGCACGGCCTCGTTGGCAGCGGGGAGGGGCCTCGGCGAAGTCGGCGATGTCCTCTGTCTCGTTGCCGGCGGGTGGCGCCTCGGCAGAGCGAGGGAAATCCTCCCCCTCGGTGCCGACAGGGTGGGCCCTCGGCGGAGCCAGCGGTGTCCTCTACCTCGTTATTGGCGCCGCGGGGCCTCGGCGGAGCAGGGCCTCGTCGACGCCAGCGGAGCGGGGACTCGTCATAGCCGGCATTGTCCTCTGCCTCGTCCTCGATCTCGCCAAACAGCGCCTCGCCCGCTTTATTGCCCTCTCTGTAGGCGGCCGCAGCCTCCGCAACCCGCATGCGGTACCGCCAGCGCTTGAGGCGGCCCTCACAGCCGGAGCGGTACGAGTTGAGAAGCGCCTCCAGCTCTGCCCGCTCCGCGGCAATCTGCTCCTCCGCCTGCAGGTGCTCCTGGAGGAGATGGTGGTTGTAGGCGGCGTCAGCCTGCGCCTCTCGAAACTGCTCCTCACGCTTCTGCCTCACCGTGTCCATATATTGGGCACGGGCCTCGCCGATGGTCATGGTGCAATGCACCAGCGAGGATGGCGCGGAGGAGGGGGTTGGTGCCGGATCGTCGACTACCATGTTCTCCATTGGGACGTCGTCGTCCTCTGGCTACCTGCCGGCCAGCCAGTCGGCAGCAATGGCTGCCATCTCCTTGTGGTCCGTCGTCCGCCCATCCCAAAGAGCGCTGGAGCATGAGGAAGCCATGGTGGGCAGTAGTGGTGTGGACAGGAGAATAGGAACGGATGCGGATGACTACGGCTATGGCCGGCGCAGCAGTTTATATAGAAATGGTGGGCGGCGGAGGGACGGACATGTGGCGCCGGAGTAGCCGCCTTGGCAACCGCATATCATTAATGTGGGTGGCAGAAGGACGGACTGACGACACTTGTGTCATTTGAAGGCGGAGCAATCGCATGCACCGGGAATCGGGGCGGGCGGCACTGACCGTTTCGGGCGGAAAGTGCGCGTGGGCGAGGGAGGCGGTCTGGGTGGGCCAGGGTAGTCAGACTCGTGCTTGGCAGCGGGTCACTCCAGCAGCCAGACATGCTGGCTCGCCAGCTACCTCGCCGAGCTGAGCGACGATAATCATACGATGGACGTCGCTTCCAATCAGGAGCCAGCGCCACTGTCCAAGCGGGTTCATGCCATGTTCACCATAGAGCAGGTGCGGCCGCACTTCGACACCCTAATGTCAGAAGAGCTAGCAGCGCAGGAGGACCTGTGCTGCAACCTCCGTGTCCTCAACGAGCACCGGTGAACAAGCGAACGACAATGCCTTCGCGGACATGTTGCCCTATGATCCTGGCTTCCCGAATGAGCAGCGACCGCTTTATCAGACCATCCGTAGGGCCCGCGAGGCTCTCTCTGCCATCCTTCGAGTTATTGCGCTCACCGTGACGCTGCTGTCTCGTGTTGTCAACATGCTCAATGAACATGAGGATGAGGAGATGACTTTACTTGGAGAGGATGACAGTGGGGACCCACCAGGGCCATAGCCGCACGTACGCAAGTGCCTCCTTATTAGTATATAAAACTATAATTTTTTTTGCTTCCTCCTAGTTTCGTGACATCACGGTCCCACACCATTGTCAACCTATGTAGTCAATAAATGAGAGAATTACACAAGAAGCGGCCGACAGCTGGGACCAAGCAACTCGAGTAGTATTTGTGTTTTTGAGGTGTGAGCACTGCAGAGTTTTCTTGAGCGATGTTTAGCCTAGATATTAATTTTTCTCCTATGGACAACAATGAAAACATCTTTGCAGCTATTAACTGGGCGGGCTGTGGCCCGTCTAGCCCAGGCCAGATATCCAGTCCAGATATTATTTTTTTCAAGCTAAAAATGGCTAGCCCAGCTATAATTTTTTTAGGAATAACCAGGCAAGGTCAAGTTGTTATTCTCCGCCCCGCTGGGCTGCAAATCTTTCCTAGGAGGGATGCATTAGGCTTAACAAGTAAATGGGCTTTAAGAAATAATAAATGGGATGTAATTATAAAAACTGGGCAGTAACTATAAAAAATGCACCAAACACGTAATTACTTTATAAAATATTATTTTTGGATATTGAAAATTTTAATTTCATTAATTGTTGCGAGCGCAATGTTTCGTTGGATTTTGAAGTAATATAAATTTATATTGAAATTGTATTTAATCTGATTAGAAATTTCGGGATAAAAATATTTCAGATCCCATCAAAATGTGGGAAATTTTATTGAATTCTGTTTCGAACGGTTGGTTGAAATGGGCTGTACTTTTAACAAACTATAAATGCGCTGTAGTAAATTCCACTAAAATTCAAAAATTGGCTGCACATTCTTACAAATCTCAAATGGGCTATAAGTTCTCTGCACACACTTGTGGCCTTACTAAGTTGACGCGTCCCGTCAAAAAAAGAGTTGACGCGTATGCAAGGCTTTGTCAACTTATAGTCAACACACGGTTCTAGAAGCAGTGGCCGTTGGATGTCCATCCAACGAATGCCGTGCTTCTTCTTCAATCTTGGATATTCTAGCTTCACCCGCCCAAAAAATGATTCCTCCCCCTGACATCTGGGGCGCACGGTTTCGGAAGTTGACCTGTGGGCCTACTAAGTTGATGCGTACCAAGGGCTTTGTCAACTTAGTCAACATAAACGATTCTTACTATAGTGATTGTGCGATGTCCATCCAACGGCCGTCGTGCTTCTTCAACCTCTGGTCTTCTTGCTCCAGCCACCCAAAGCAGCACCGGTCGTGCCGCCTCCTCCTGCCTCCTGTGACCGGCTGTGTTGCCACGTAGGCCTCAATGCCCCATACTACTCCCACCGCTGGCCAGGGCATCCCTCCACTCGCCCACACCCCCTGTTATTCTGCGACGACGGTAGCCTCACACCGCAGCCAAACCAGTGAACCCTCGTACTCCTCTTCGTGTGGGCATCCATTGCCGCGTCTTCCCCAGCTTCACGTCGTCCCCTTCCTAGGCATCGCCGTCGTCCACCGCCCTGGTGCTCTCGACGCGGCATGGTCAACATGGTCAAGGAACGACTTCCATCAAAAGACTACTGTACGTGGAGAGGCTGACAGCCGGGTCCACGGTAGCCGCAAGGAAGTGCCTCCTTATTACGCGAAAAATAATTATTCCTCCACCTGACAGCAGGGACCCACCGGACGGGCCACCATATTTTGCGAAACAACGTATCCCCCCTGACTGTTGGGACCCACCCGACGAGCCAACGTATTTCGTGAAAAAAACATTCCCCCCGCTGTCAGCTCGGACCCATCGGAGGTGCCTCCTTATTACACACAAAAAAATGAATACCCCCCTGCTAGTTGGGACCCACCTTGGTGGGAGGCTGACTTGTGGGCCTACTAAGTTGATGGGGACGGAGTGCTTTGTCAACTTAGTCAATATGAACGATTCTAGCTCTAGTGACCGTACAATGTCCATCCAACGGCCGTAGTGCTTCTTCAACCTCTGGTCTTCTTGCTCCAGCCGCCCAAAGCAGCGCCGATCGTGCCGCATGCTCCTGCCTCCCGTGGCCGGCTATGCTGCCACAGAGGCCTCACGGCCCCGTACTATTCCCACCGCTGGCCAGGCCCTGCAGCGACGGCAGCCTCACACCGCAGCCGAACCAGTGAACTCTCTTACTCCTCTCCGCGTGGGCTTCTACTACCGCATCTTCCCCGGCTCCGCGTCGTCCCCTTCCTAGGCCTCGCCGTCTTCCACCGTCCTGGTGCTCTCAACACGGTGTGGTCAACGTGGTCAAGGAACGACTTCCATCGGAAGAGTACTGTCAGGACCCCGATTCCAAGTCACATCGATCTAGCATGTAACACCTCATATCGCTTTGCGGCCTCACGCACGGTATTCCCACGGGTGTCGCCTTACTATGGCCCGGGACTGTTTGCGTCTTTTGGCTCACGTATATGATAGTGTCGCTAGCATCCATATGACAGAGAACTCGGGCCGACATGGCTAGTCGTGAACCCAAAGCGGCACCAACCTACGGGGACAGGCATACATGTATCACGTCGAGCATGTCGGTCAGCAGCGTGTGAATCCGGCTGTAGCACTGGGCTAACAGGACTCCGGGAACCCGAGTTGTAGCAGGCTAGGCAGGACTCCGTATGTCACCGCGTGACATTTCCCCGAAGGGACAGACACAGGAACAAAGTGAAACACATGCCGGCCAATCAAGTGTCCTGCGCAGTAGTGCTGGGCTAGCAGGACTCCGGTGAACCGGGCTGTAGCGGACTACTATGGCTCATGGAAGCACAAGACTACATTTCCCCATAAGAGAGGCTACCAAGGATAAACAACTAGGTTGTCGGATCCCACACATACCAAGCATTTCAATCATACACACAATATGCTCGATATGTGTAAATACAACATGGCATCACAACATAACTCTACGACTCAAGTATTTATTCATTAGGCTCCGAGGAGCGAGATATTACAAACATGGATCTCATGACCCAACATTCAGAGCATACAAGTCAAAGCACATGCGGAAGCTTAACTTGTCTGAGTATAGACAACTAAAAATGAAGAAGGCCGAGGAGCCTGACTATCTACCAGACCCTCCCAAGGGTACAAGATCGTAGCTGAGGTAACAAGCTAAACGTCGAAGCCCACGTGGAACTACTAGTGAGATTGAAGTCTCTCTACAAAACATAAAATAAGCAAACGTGAGTACAAATGTACCCGGCAAGACTTACATCAGAACTAACCACATATGCATCGGTATCAACAAAGAGGGTGGTGGAGTTTAACTGCAGCAAGCCAGCTTTGATTGAGTGGCTAACCTGAACTACGACTGCAAGTAACTCTTTTGAGGTGGCGCACACGAGTCCACAAATTCACCATACCAATACACCACTATGGATCCGCTCCTGTCTCCCTGCGAGAACGCCATCCATAGCACTCACGCTTATCTTGCGAGTTTTAGAGTATCCACTTTCACTTGTCTATGAACTATGCAAGGGGTCCAAGTTTCCATATCCGAGGAATCCGGCTATTCGAATAGATAATGATAACCCTGCAGGGGTGTACTTCTTCACACACCCACTCGCCACTTATTGCCCTGTACACATCATGTAGCTCGGCAACCTTCAAGCGGAAGCCGAGCGAGGGAGTCGGCCACGACCTGACTAACCAACAAGTCTCTAGTCCAGGTTTATCGCCTATTCGGGTTCCATCCGCAAGGAGATCCGGCCGGGGTGTCGCTCACGGCCCCAAACGATGTGTACAGGGTTCCCAAGCCCACCATTCGGGTGCCACTTGGTACACCGGGCCACTTTGCCTAGTCTGTCCCAAGCCCACCTGTACCGGGTGCCACTTGGTAGACTACTAACACTACCTACAAACACCAGAAACTAGTTGCAACTCCTGGACAGAGATCAAGTTGATTAATAAGTCGAGAGAGCTTGGAGCGCCCGGAGCCCAATGTGTGGTAGTAACTGTTCATGGATCAAAAACACAGAACTCAGTTCCTGAGGACAGTTTCAATGAGACAACCCACCATGTACTCCTACATGGCCTCTCACCGCTACCTTTACCAAATCGTGTTCACACACTTAGCTCTCAACAGTAGGACATGTTCACCACATTCCAATTCATTCCCGATGAATCAGACCTGACTCAACTCTAAGAAGTAGCAGGCATGACAACAAGCATGAATGAGTAGGCACATCAGGGCTCAAACAACTCCTACTCATGCTTGTGGGTTTCATCTATTTACTGTGGCAATGACAGGTCATGCAGAGGAAAGGGGTTCAACTACCGCAGCATGTACCATTGAATCGTTGTTGTCCTAATGCAGTAAAAGAGAGCAGGAGCAAGAGAGTGGAATTGTATCGGAATGAACAAGGGGGTTTTGCTTGCCTGGCACTTCTGAAGATAGTATAGTTCTTCATCGGTGTCATCGAATTCATCGCTGGATCAACGTCTACTGAGGGGGGACAAACACCGGCAACTGAGAAAGAACTCAATCAACACATGACGATATGCAACAATATGATGCATGCTATGACATGGCAATATGAATGTGTTTTGGGCTAATGCAAGCTAGAACATATTGAAATGAGTCCATTTGAACCAAGGATTCAAATGCAAACTCATTTTATGAAGTCATATAAGTGCATTAACTTGTTTCACCTAAACAGCAAGGTTAAATTGTTCTAGCATGCATGAAACTAGCATAAATGGATAGATTGGATTTTCTAATAATTTTTCATATAAAATCTATCTTATTTGGAGTTATAGATAATTTTCTATGATTTTTAGAAGTTTTGGGCATTTTCTGGAATTTTCTAATTATTTTAAATCCAGAAAATCAATTACTGCATCAGCATTGCGTCTGGGTGACGTCAGCAGGGGCAACAGGCCGGTCCAGGTCAAACCTGACCAGTGGGGTCCACTGGTCAGTGACCCGGGGTCATCACTGTCACGGACAGGTGGGTCCGGTCAATGGCCATGTCAGCAGGGTCAACTCTGACTGGTGGGGCCACGGTTATTAGTTAAAACTAATTAGAAACTAAACTATGGT
The DNA here is from genome assembly GCF_002162155.2 of Triticum dicoccoides. Taxonomy (NCBI): domain Eukaryota; kingdom Viridiplantae; phylum Streptophyta; class Magnoliopsida; order Poales; family Poaceae; genus Triticum; species Triticum dicoccoides. Next base: position 289,898,460 of record NC_041380.1, on the reverse strand, counting down.
TAATTAAGGGCGTGGGGCCCATATGTCGGTGTCACTGGAGGGTTAATTAGTGGGGCTGTTAGCTACTAATGACGGGCCACGTCATCTCACTAGAGTTCAACCGGCGGCGACCACAGAACACGGCGGGGCGCGCCGGATTTGCGCTAGAGGCGTCGGGTTAGTGCGCTGAGGGCACCAGGGCATAGCCCTTGCTCGCCCGCATCAAGAGGAGGCGGAGTTGGGCGCGGGGGTCGCTGGAATCAATGCCGGCGATGAGGTTTGCGGCGGCGTGGTTCGGTCAAGCTCGGAATCAGCGTTGTAGTGCACGGCGGTTCGAGCGGTGGGGTGCTTCGTGCTCCTGCAGACACGTTGAGCACGGTGACGCTCTCAGGCTCGAGCTGCAGTGGCTGCAACGACGACGGCGACATGGCCGGCAGCAGGGGAAGCTCGGCCACGGCGGTTACGGACGCTGGAGGTCGCAAACGATGAAGATAACGAGGGGGAGAAGACGGTTAGCTCACAGTGGTCACGTAGACAAGCTCAGCGGGCTCGGGGACGCTCTGGACCAGGCGAATCGATGGAGTCGATCTCTAGGCACCGGAGGTGAAGACGACGACGCTTCGGTCGACTGGGGCCTCTTCTGGTCGCGTGCGTCGGTGTGTTGCTCCACGGGGTTGTGGCGGAGCTCGGGGACGCGGAGAGGGAGCGAGGGAGTGGCTGTAGCCACGGCGAACGACGTCGGTGCGCTCCGGCTCGTTTGGTCGGCCATGGGAGAGAGAGCAGAGGGGAGGAAGAGGTTGCGGGTGAGGGAGAGAGAGGACAGGGGTCTCTGGCATCTCCGTGGCGTCGTGAGGACAGGGCGAAGGGGGAGCAGGAGGTGGAAGCAGGAGGTGGAGCTCGGTTGCGCGCGCGTTGACATGGCATCATCCTCCTGGCAGAAGCTAGGAGACGACTGGTAGGGGTTGGTGCGCTGGGCCAACTGGGCCAGCTCCAGGTAAGTGGCTGGGCTTCTCTCTCTCTCTCTCTCTCTCTGTCCTTTCTAATTTTATTCTGTTTTTCTATTTTTCTGCTTTATGTTTGCAAATAAAATACCAACCAAAACACTTTGGTTAATTCTGTAAATTTTTGTGAGGAATATTTGAATTATTTTCAAACCACACAATAAATTTCAGAATATTTGGAGCAACCAATATCTAATGGTAACTTTTAAACTCCAACTCAAATACCATAATGATTTAATTCAATGACCAAAATGTCCTGAAAAAATATGCATCATCTCTGGTAGAGGCTTTCACCTTTTTCCATAAATCATGAACATTTTTAAAAGGATATTTTGAGGTCATTGAAATTTTTGGTTGAACCTATTTGAATTGCATTTGTGCTAGGGTTTATCAATCCCCATGTCAAATTTATTAAATTGAACATGATGACATGAATGCTTATGAAACTAAGTGCAATCAAACTCTAGGGCTGTGACAACTCACCCCCACTAAACAAGGATCTTGTCCCAAGATTCAAGACGTGGGGTAAGAAGACAGAGGGAACACAAAGTTAACACAAGCTTCTCGATCCAACTTGCACTGCTTTTAGAGCGTTGATTCGATCACCATCATTGTCTCAATGTCCTGCTCTGAGAACTCCAACCAACATGGCAACGAGAGGAAAGGGGAAACTTTAGAGGGATCGATTTTCTCGAAGATCGAGCAACTCAGGATTAACTCATGGAATGAGCCATAGATACATCTCACGAGCTGAGACGCGAAGCACACATTAGGAGTGATGGAAAGAGGTAGATGACAAGGTTCTACTGGTAGGCAAAAATCCCACACTGAAACGGGTGGGGCAAGATCTCAAGATAGCGATGAAATAATCACCATGATTCTATAATGGGGCACCTTAGGGGAGGTGACTCGTAGAATTATTTCCTTAAGTGGCAAAAAGAATTACTTTTGATCCATAGATCATTAAAACTCTTCATACCAGCCTAAGGTAATCACAATCGATTGTTGGAAGGGGTTCGAAAGAATGGCATACTCCGACAAGGATGGATGATGTGGACTACCTTGTTGAAGACAACGCAATGGATGATTTCTAGCTTATCATTGGAAATGGATGGGACCCATGGTAAGTCCACTTTTGAAGATGATCCTGAACAACAACTACTGAGGTGCAAGCTGGGAACAAAATGCAAATGTTGGGAATGATTCTGGTAACTGGGGAAGAACTCAACAGTCGAGAGTGTTTCCAACGTTCCAATGGTTATAGAATCATCGAAGAAACTGAGAGCACAAGGATCCCTAAGGAACAACTTCAAGAATAGGTCACACTAAGTCCTCATGGAGAAGATGGTCAGATAGCTCAATCAAGATACTACAATGATAGATCTTCTAGCTAGGTGTGTCGGCCAGAGCATCAACCTCGTCGGGACCTACATCATAGATCTTGGAGATGTTCCAACCATCATATCTGCCTGAGATTCAGATCTGGTTGGTAACAGGATATTTCAGACATCATGTCTGGAAAAGAAAGTTTGCAACACAAATCGACGAGATGATGTTGCAAGATTCTCGGGAAATGAACTACGATGGCAAGCTCCAAAACATGAGCTGGTTCTGCTACACACATGGGAACACATTGTCCAAGACAAGCATGACCACGTAGAAGTCTTACAAGAAAACACTACCGAGTTCTGGTTGGGGACCATCAACGAGGGTATCGAAGTCCTTGCATAAGGCATGCTCTTAAGAAGGAACTTCTTCTCCTTGAACAAGTCAATCAGTGGCTTGGTGTGCTAGGAACACATATGGAGTGGAGGTAATTAATCTACCAAACCATAGAATACTTTGCACGAATGCATGACTGACTTGGGATGATTCCAGAGGAAACAAAACAATCCTTTCTCAAATTCATGGCGGCAACTTACACCTAATGCACGTGAACTTAGAGAAAGTCACTTCTTTCACCCAAACATATACCTCATGAGCTGAACACGAAGGCAATGATTGTAAAAGTTCCAACACTAGCTCAATGTTCAACATGAATCATGGAGGAGACAAGATGCTGCTGATGGGCACAACAGCAACTCATCGGAATTTCCATATCACTGGAATTCCACCATTGTGTGAACAATGTGATAGTATTGGTCAGACCAAAGGATGTAATGGTGTATGCTCGAGGAACAACCACAAGTAAGACAACATTATGAATATCGTTGGCTCTAACTTGATTTGACGATAGCCCACACTCAAATCAAGGTTTGGACAAGATGATAGATTCAACAACCGATCACGAGGAACAATCGATGAAGGTATCATCTCTCGTCAACACACACACACACAAGATATCCCCTTTGGAGTGAACTAAGTGGATTAAGCTTTTTTCTTCCAACTCTCCAAGTTTTTATTTAGCTTGACCAACTAGCTCAGGGGTATCCAACACATATTCTTAGAGAAGGAGTGGTTTACAAGAAACCAACTTGATCACGAACTCAACATAGCGGTCAGGTGACAACCTGGTAACACTTCCAAGAAGATATTCGGAAATTCACGAACCACCGATATGTTACGAAGCTCGAGAACAATCTTGCTTTGCGAGGCAAGACGATGTGACCAATAGAGCAAGGGTTTGACACAATCCTAACTCATTGATCGAATAGTGCACCAGAAATAAGGACAAGGTAGCACGATCAATCCTAGAATAGTGATTCAATAACCAACACGCTAAGAATGATAATAATGTCCATAACTACCAAGCAACACAGTTGCTAGGAGTATTGATTTCACACATCATGGTTCACTTGTCGGTACTCTGGTTGCAACAACATGGAACCGAGGAGAGAATGATGATTGCGAGAAGTATCACTGCGTCAAGAGTGCATAAGAGATGGTGCAATTCTCATGACAATCCTGACATAAAGGGGGTAATACTCCAGGATAGAACAGAGCAAAAGCTGGATTGGCATTTGATCTGCAGAACAGAACACAACTACTTTGACCCAATCCTGTATATGGATGAGATACTGGAGTTTGTTTCTCCTAGTCATTCTGGAATAGATTGGCTTGAAGGACCACAAGAATAAAAGGGCATTGATGAACACAAATGCACACATAATCTTTGCTATCAACTGATAGAGGATGGTCGGGATACAACTGAAGAGGAACAACTCGAGGAACATATAATTTTCTGAGTTGTGGATGCATAGATTAGTATGTCGAGCAAAGCTCAACATTTCTTCCGGACAACCCATGCAGAATGGTAGGACTGGCAGAGTCACAATATAGAATCGAGAACTCATCAAGAGCTCTGGTCGTGATCTTTGGTTCAAGAACTTCTGCCATATTGGTTCATGGTACTGGAAGAATGATGTACCACGAACCTCGAGGTCTATCACAAGGTTTACTAATGTCCTAAGGAACTAGCAAACACTATCAACATGAAGCAAGTAGAGTGAATCTCGGGTTCAAGTACCCAGGAATAGAATACCTACTACTAAGTAGCATCACGGGATGCTTTTGAAAATGATGGCCAGATTCATCACATCGGGAACACAAAACATGGATAAATTACTAGGTGACTCCCTAAGACACCTAGGGTCATAATAATAGCTCCAACATATATGTCGAGGCAATAGAGTACCTCAACTCATGGATTAGTGTGGTTGAACTGGCCCAAAGGGACATCGGAAATGGGATGAAGAGATTTGCAAATGCATCAGACTGTTTAGAAACATGGGATGACTCGAACAACATAACGACTGTAAATGCTCAAAAAGATTTGAGGCATCCTGCAAAATGGTGGCATAACCACTCAGAAGCACAAAATCAAGGTTTCAAGACCAACTATGAACACACGGGGGTGGTAGAAACTGAACTGGGGCTTAAATCCATCAATCCTATAAGTCTCTAGCATAGTAACTCATCATCCTGATAGATAGATGAGAAGGCCTAGTTCTTAATCCCCGTAGAAAGGAATAGGATAACTCAGATCAGAGGGCATGAGGTATAAGGAGTAAAAAGAGCCTTACGTTCCCTTCCACAATCAATTCCCTTATATAACTAAAGCATTTCTAGACACGACTTCGACCAGTTTGGCTTGGTAATCCTACATGCAGTCAGGCTCTGATACCAAAGCTGTCAGGACCCTGATTCCAAGTCACATCGATCTAGCATGTAACACCTCATATCGCTTTGCGGCCTCACGCACGGTATTCCCACGGGTGTCGCCTTACTATGGCCCGGGACCGTTTGCGTCTTTTGGCTCACGTATATGATAGTGTCGCTAGCATCCATATGACAGAGAACTCGGGCCGACATGGCTAGTCGTGAACCCAAAGCGGCACCAACCTATGGGGACAGGCATACATGTATCACATCGAGCATGTCAGTCAGCAGCGTGTGAATCCGGCTGTAGCATTGGGCTAACAGGACTCCGGGAACCCGGGCTGTAGCAGGCCAGGCAGGACTCAGGATGTCACCGCGTGACATTTCCCCGAAGGGACAGACACAGGAACAAAGTGAAACACATGCCGGCCAGTCAAGTGTCCTGCGCAGTAGTGCTGGGCTAGCAGGACTCTGGTGAACCAGGCTGTAGCGGACTACTATGGCTCATGGAAGCACAAGACTACATTTCCCCATAAGAGAGGCTACCAAGGATAAACAACTAGGTTGTCGGATCCCACACATACCAAGCATTTCAATCATACACACAATATGCTCGATATGTGTAAATACAACATGGCATCACAACATAACTCTACGACTCAAGTATTTATTCATTAGGCTCCGAGGAGTGAGATATTACAAACATGGGTCTCATGACCCAACATTCAGAGCATACAAGTCAAAGCACATGCGGAAGCTTAACTTGTCTGAGTATAGACAACTAAAAATGAAGAAGGCCGAGGAGCCTGACTATCTACCAGACCCTCCCAAGGGTACAAGATCGTAGCTGAGGTAACAAGCTAAACGTCGAAGCCCACGTGGAACTACTAGCGAGATTGAAGTCTCTCTACAAAACATAAAATAAGCAAACGTGAGTACAAATGTACCCAGCAAGACTTACATCAGAACTAACCACATATGCATCGGTATCAACAAAGAGGGTGGTGGAGTTTAACTGCAGCAAGCCAGCTTTGACTCAGTGGCTAACCTGAACTACGACTGCAAGTAACTCTTTTGAGGTGGCGCACACAAGTCCACAAATTCACCATACCAATACACCACTATGGATCCGCTCCTGTCTCCCTGCGAGAACGCCATCCATAGCACTCACGCTTATCTTGCGAGTTTTAGAGTATCCACTTTCACTTGTCTATGAACTATGCAAGGGGTCCAAGTTTCCATATCCGAGGAATCCGGCTATTCGAATAGATAATGATAACCCTGCAGGGGTGTACTTCTTCACACACACACTCGCCACTTATTGCCCTGTACACATCATGTAGCTCGGCAACCTTCAAGCGGAAGCCGAGCGAGGGAGTCGGCCACGGCCTGACTAACCAACAAGTCTCTAGTCCAGGTTTATCGCCTATTCGGGTTCCATCCGCAAGGAGATCCGGCCGGGGTGTCGCTCACGGCCCCAAACGATGTGTACAGGGTTCCCAAGCCCACCATTCGGGTGCCACTTGGTACACCGGGCCACTTTGCCTAGTCTGTCCCAAGCCCACCTGTACCGGGTGCCACTTGGTAGACTACTAACACTACCTACAAACACCAGAAACTAGTTGCAACTCCTGGACAGAGATCAAGTTGATTAATAAGTCGAGAGAGCTTGGAGCGCCCGGAGCCCAATGTGTGGTAGTAACTGTTCATGGACCACAAACACAGAACTCAGTTCCTGAGGACGGTTTCAATGAGACAACCCACCATGTACTCCTACATGGCCTCTCACCGCTACCTTTACCAAATCGTGTTCACACACTTAGCTCTCAACAGTAGGACATGTTCACCACATTCCAATTCATTCCCGATGAATCAGACCCGACTCAACTCTGAGCAGTAGCAGGCATGACAACAAGCATGAATGAGTAGGCACATCAGGGCTCAAACAACTCATACTCATGCTAGTGGGTTTCATCTATTTACTGTGGCAATGAAAGGTCATGCAGAGGAAAGGGGTTCAACTACCGCAGCATGTAACATTGAATCGTTGTTGTCCTAATGCAGTAAAAGAGAGCAGGAGTGAGAGAGTGGAATTGTATCGGAATGAACAAGGGGGTTTTGCTTGCCTGGCACTTTTGAAGATAGTATAGTTCTTCATCGGTGTCATCGAATTCATTGCTGGATCAATGTCTACTGAGGGGGGACAAACACCGGCAACTGAGAAAGAACTCAATCAACACATGACGATATGCAAAAATATGATGCATGCTATGACATGGCAATATAAATGTGTTTTGGGGTAATGCAAGCTAGAACATATTGAAGTGACTCCATTTGAACCAAGGATTCAAATGCAAACCCATTTTATGAAGTCATATAAGTGCATTAACTTGTTTCACCTAAACAACAAGGTTAAAGTGTTCTAACATTCATGAAGCTAGCATAAATGGATAGATTGGATTTTTCTGATAATTTTTCATATAAAATTTATCTTATTTGGAGTTATAGATAATTTTCTATGATTTTTAGAAGTTTTGGGCATTTTCTGGAATTTTCTAATTATTTTAAATCCAGAAAATCAATTACTGCATCAGCATTGCGTCTGGGTGACGTCAGCAGGGTCAACAGGCCGGTCCAGGTCAAACCTGACCAGTGTGGTCCACTGGTCAGTGACCCGGGGTCATCAGTGTCACGGACAGGTGGGTCCGGTCAACGGCCATGTCAGCAGGGTCAACTCTGACTGGTGGGGCCACGGTTATTAGTTAAAACTAATCAGAAACTAAACTATGGTTAATTAAGGGTGTGGGGCCCATATGTCGGTGTCACTGGAGGGTTAATTAGTGGGGCTGTTAGCTACTAATGATGGGCCACGTCATCTCACCGGAGTTCAACCGGCGGCGACCACAGAACACGACGGGGCGTGCCGGATTTGCGCTAGAGGCGTCGGGTTAGTGTGCTGAGGGCACCAGGGCATAGCCCTTGCTCGCCCGCATCAAGAGGATGCGGAGTTGGGCGCGAGGCTCGCCGGAATCAATGCCGGCGATGAGGTTTGCGGCCGCCTTGGTTCGGTCAAGCTCGGAATCAGCGTTGTAGTGCACGGCGGTTCGAGCGGTGGGGTGCTTCGTGCTCCTGCAGACATGCTGAGCACGGTGACGCTCTCAGGCTCGAGCTGCAGCGGCTGCAACAACGACGGCGACATGGCCGGCAGCAGGGGAAGCTCGGCCACGGCGGTTACGGACGCTGGAGGTCGCAAACGATGAAGATAACGAGGGGGAGAAGACGGTGAGCTCACAGCGGTCACGTAGACAAGCTCAGCGGGCTCGGGGACGCTCTGGACGAGGCGAATCAATGGAGTCGATCTCCAGGCACCGGAGGTGAAGACGACGACGCTTCGGTCGACTGGGGCCTCTTCTGGTCGCGTGCGTCGGTGTGTTGCTTCACGGGGTCGTGGCGGAGCTCGGGGACACGGAGAGGGAGCGAGGGAGTGGCTGCAGCCACGGCGAACGGCGTTGGTGCGCTCCGACTCGTTCGGTCAGCCATGGGAGAGAGAGCAGAGGGGAGGAAGAGGTTGCGGGCGAGGGAGAGAGAGGACAGGGGTCTCTGGCATCTCCGTGGCGTCGCGAGGACAGGGCGAAGGGGGAGCAGGAGGTGGAAGCAGGAGGTGGAGCTCAGTTGCGCACGCGTTGACACGGCGTCATCCTCCTGGCAGAAGCTAGGAGACGACTGGCAGGGGTTGGTGGGATGGGCCAACTGGGCCAGCTCCAGGTAAGTGGCTGGGCTTCTCTCTCTCTCTGTCCTTTCTAATTTTATTCTGTTTTTCTATTTTTCTGCTTTACGTTTGCAAATAAAATACCAACCAAAACACTTTGGTTAATTCTGTAAATTTTTGTGAGGAATATTTGAATTATTTTCAAACCACACAATAAATTTCAGAATATTTGGAGCAACCAATATTTAATGGTAACTTAGAAACTCCAACTCAAATACCATAATGATTTAATTCAATGACCAAAATGTCCTGGAAAAATATGCATCATCTCTGGTAGAGGCTTTCACCTTTTTCCATAAATCATGAACATTTTTAAAAGGATATTTTGAGGTCATTGAAAATATTTTGGTTGAACCTATTTGAATTGCATTTGTGCTAGGGTTTATCAATCCCCATTTCAAATTTATTAAATTGAACATGATGACATGAATGCTTATGAAACTAAGTGCAATCAAACTCTAGGGCTGTGACAAGTACTGTACGTGGAGAGGCTGACAGCTGGGTCCATGGTGGCCGCAAGGAAGTGCCTCCTTATTACGCGCAAAATAATTATTCCTACACTTGACAGCAGGGACCCACCGGACGGGCAATTGTATTTCATGAAAAAATGTTTCCCCCTGACTGCTGGGACCTACCAGCTACATCTTCGCACACAAGGAAGTGCGTCCGGGCAAAAAAATGATTCGCCCCCCTGACTGCTGGGACCCACCCTCTACATCTTCATAGGCAAGGAAGTGCTGGACAGTCAGGACCCACCTGGTCGAAGCGTACGTAGCGTTTTCATTCTAGTCGCGAATGTGTACGTACATACTGGTTGATGTACAGGCGCGCACGTATCATAGTAGAGGCAGGCATGTAGCATGTACACGTACGTACAACGGCCAGTGTGCAAGAAAGAAAATACGACCACATACATACATACGGGTAGGGTCTCGAACGCCTACTCGCACATACGTACGGCCAGGGCTCATGTACATGGCTGGGTCGGAACAAAGAAACAACATCGATGTCGTGTTCATGGGGAGCCAATCGGCTGGGTCAGAACGAAATGCATCGTCGTGTTCATCGGGAGGGCTTGGATGGAACAACCGATGGAAACGGCCTTGTGTTCGACCGGCCACGGTCGAAACGGGATCCTGTTCATCGGGAGGGGTCTGGTGTACCGCAAAACGGAGGAAACGGACCTCCTACAGTCGAAACGGGGGTCCTGTTGATCGGGAGGGGTGTGGCATACCGCAAAACGGAGGAAACAGACTTGTGTTGGAGCGCTACGGTTGAAACGGGGGTCCTGTTCATCAGGGGGGTGTGGTGTACCACGAAACAGGACTCCACGTGATACTGTTTATCTCCACCGTCGACCCCCTCCAGCCTCTATGGGCTACTGTTCGTCCACCATCGACGTCCTCCAGACTCCACCTGCAACTGTTCACCCACGGGCTCCTGTTCATCCAGCCTCCACCACGCGCTACTCCACCGGCTACTATTCAACTAGACCTCTCCACGGGCTCCTGTTCAACCACCCCTCCACGGGCTGCTGTTCATCCAGCCCTCCACCGTCTACTGTTCATCCAGCCCTCCACGGGGTGGTCCTGTTCATCCTGCCCTCCACGGGGTCCTGTTCATCCAGCCCCAACCGGCTCGATCGATCGGGGTCCTGTTCATCCAGAGGCAACACCACGAGGTCCTGTTCATCCACCCCCATCGCAAACTGTTCATCCAAACCCCCCAGCAACGCTCACTGTTCATCCAGAGGCAGCATCGATCGGCTTCAGTTAGCAGCAGTAGCGAAGGAATCGCTCGATCAGGTTCAGTTAACAGCCATCGATCGATCGCTCGGGTTCAGTAACGCGTAGCCTGCAGTGAAATCGCTCGGGTTCAGTTAGAGCCCAACGCCTCACTTGGGTTCAGTTAGAGCCCAACGCCTCGCACCCACGCGCGTGCGTGTACGAGAGAAACACGCATCGCTCGGCCCCGACCACCCACCGTAACCGGGAACAACATGATATTTTCCTCGCCCTCGCCTCTACCACGGTTTTTTCCATCATGGACGGCCCAAAGAATGTCATGCAGCTGCGTCTCCGACCCACCCAGGATGAAAAGCCCATTTTCTGTCATGATTTTTTGTCATAGAAGTAGGACCCCACCACATCTATGATGATACCAGGTTTTGTCACAATTATCGTCATAGAAGTGTCATAAGTATGACATAATTTATTTTCGCTCGGCCCAAAATGTCACGGATGTGTCTTTTTTTGTAGTGTTGAGTCTAGCATGGTCAACCCCAAGTTTGGCCTTATTGGAATTGAGCACACGAGAGACAACAAGAGCATGATCAAGATCTTTCTTTAATTTAGCATGATCATCGTTGTGAGACTCCTCAAGAGCCAAACGATGACCACGCTCTTCCTCAAGCGCATTAGAGAGATCCGATATCTCATCAGCATAGTCACGACTATGCCCTTCCATCTTAGAGATGGTTTCTTCGTGAGCCTTGATCATGTCATTGGCTTCACCAAGTTGTTCCAAGAGACCAATGAAGTGCTTCTTGGGTTTACCCTTGAGCTTACTCATAAAAGACTCAAATTCATTTTCCTCCTCCTTCGCCCCCTCGCTTTCATCAATGCAACCCGTCAAGGAAGGATGAGTAGTGATGGTAGTTTTGATGTTGGAGGTTACCTTGTTCGTGGCTTTAGCCATGAGGCACTTGGCGGTGATGTTCTTGTTGGGTGAATCGACGAGGGACACCTGTGGAGTTTTTGCAATGGCAACGGAGGCCATGGCAACCGTCTCACCATCTTCATCATCCTCATTGTACTCTTCTTGTGCCACCAACCCCTTGGGAGGAGTCTTGTTGGTGAATTTGTTCTTATTGGGGAAAGACGTGGCCTAGTCTTTTTGGAAAGCATGCCACCATTGTCTTCCCTCTTCTCATAAGGGCAATCCACAACAAAGTGACTCACACTTCCACAATTATAGCATGTCGTCACACATTGCTGGCCCCTGGCGCCACTTGAGTTGTTCCTGTTGAAGTTGGGCCTTGTGTTCTTCTTGTTTCCCCAAAATTGCTATGAAGCAAGAGCCATGTGCTCATGATAGGCATATTTTGTGTCTTCGGGGCAACTCTCCTCTTCTTCCTCTTCATCCTCTTATTCCGCACTAGCCTTGGCCTTCAAAGCAAGGTTGGGCTTCTTTGATCATTGAGAATGCAACACCGCATTGTCGGAGGTCTTTTCCAAGATCCTCATTGCAACAAACTCATCCAACACTTCACTTGAGGACAAGGCGTGAAAGTCTGTCCTTTGACCGATGACGGAGGACATGGCGTTATGGTAGGGCATCATGGGCTTGAGAAACTTGCGCTTGATCCAATTGTCATCCGTATCGTTGCTCCCATGCTCTCGGAGTGAGACCGCAAGAGTGGTTAATCTTCGGTAAAGCTCTCGAGGTTCTTCATCTTCAATCATTGCAAACTTATCGGCTTCATCTTGCACCACTTCAAAGTTTGAGCGTTGATACGTCTCCAACGTATCTACTTTTCCAAACACTTTTGCCCTTGTTTTGGACTCTAACTTGCATGATTTGAATGGAACTAACCCGGACTAACGCTGTTTTCAGCAGAACTACCATGGTGTTATTTATGTGCAGGATCAAACGTTCTCGGAATGACCTGAAACTTCACGAAGGCACTTTTCAAAAAATAAGAAAAATACCTGCCAAAGATGAAGGCCAGTGGGCCCACCATCTTGCCACAAGGGTGGGGGCGCGCCTGCCCCCCTAGGGTGCGCCCCCTACCTCGTGGGCCCCCTGTTGCGTCTCTGACTCCAACTCCACCTCCATATATTGAGTTTTGATGAGAAAAAAATCAGAGAGAAGAAATCATCACGTTTTACGATAAGGAGCCGCCGCCAAGCCCTAAAACCTCTCGGGAGGGCTGATCTGGAGTCCGTTCGGGGCTCCGGAGAGGGGAATCTGTCGCCATCATCATCATCAACCATCCTCCATCACCAATTTCATGATGCTCACCGTCATGCGTGAGTAATTCCATCGTAGGCTTGCTGGACGGTGATGGGTTGGATGGGATCTATCATGTAATCGAGTTAGTTTTGTTAGGGTTTGATCCCTAGTGTCCACTATGTTCTGAGATTGGTGTTGCTATGACTTTGCTATGCTTAATGCTTGTCACTAGGGCCCGAGTGCCATGATTTCAGATCTGAACCTATTATGTTTTCATTAATATATGAGTGTTCTTGATCCTATCTTGCAAGTCTATAATCACCTATTATGTGTTATGATCCGTTAATCCTGAAGTGACAGTAATCCAGATACTTACCGGTGATGACCGTAGTTTGAGGAGTTCATGTATTCACTATGTGTTAATGCTTTGTTCCAGTTCTCTATTAAAAGGAGGCCTTAATATCCCTTAGTTTCTGTAAGGACCCCACTGCCACGGGAGGGCAGGACAAAAGATGTCATGCAAGTTCTTTTCCATAAGCACGTATGACTATATTCAGAATACATGCCTACATTATATCAATGAACTGGAGCTAGTTCTGTGTCACCCTAGGTTATGACTGTTACATGATGAACCGCATCCGGCATAATTCTCCATCACTGATCCATTGCCTACGAGCTTTCCATATATTGTGCTTCGCTTATTTACTTTTCCGTTGCTATTGCTATCATCACTACAAAATACCAAAAATATTACTTTTACTGCTGTTACCTTTTGCTACCGTTATCACTACTATCATATTACTTTGCTACTAAAAACTTTGCTCCAGGTGTGGTTGAATTGACAACTCAACTGCTAATACTTGAGAATATTCTTTGGCTCCCCTTGTGTCCAATTAATAAATTTGGGTTGAATACTCTACCCTCGAAATCTGTTGCGATCCCCTATACTTGTGGGTTATCAAGACCATTTTCTGGCGCCGTTGCCGGGGAGCATAGCTCTATTCTTTGAGTCACTTGGGATACATATCTGCTTATCATTATGAAGAACTTGAGAGATCCAAAAACCAAGATATATCCCTCAACTACGAGGGGAGGTAAGGAACTGCCATCTAGCTCTGCACTTGATTCACCTTCTGTTTTGAGTAAGCTTGCGACACCTACACCTGCTTCTGCTATTCGTTCTGATATGTCACATGTTATTGATGATGCCACTTCTTCTATGCATGATACTTGTGATGAAACTACCTCTATGCCTGATACTACCATGTCACTTAGTGCTTTTCTTGATGAACAACATGCTAGGGCTAGAGAAATTGAAAATATTGAATCTGATGATACTAATGAAAGTGATGATGAAGAACCACTTGCTATTCGTAAGGGTTATGTATTTGATCAAGATGCTTCTTTAGCTATTTTAGCTTGCAGAAATAGAACTGAACTTAAAAAATTATTAGCTAAATGGAGTAAGCAATCTCTAAATGATAGAATGAAACCTGACCCTGCTTTGGCTACTTCACCTATCTTTGTTACTGATAAGGATTATGAATTTTCTATTGATCCTGATATAATTACTTTGGTTGAATCTGATCCTGTTCATGGTTATGAAACTGAAATTGTTGTGGCACATCTACTAAGTTAAATGATATAGCTACCCTATTCACTAAAGATGAGAGAACTCCCTACTTTTACATCCTTCAAATATTTCCGTTCTCATTAAAGGGTGATGCTAAGATATGGTTTAATTCTCTTGATCCTGGTTGTGTGTGTAGTCCCTAGGATATGATTTATTACTTCTCTGCTAAATATTTCCCTGCTCATAAGAAACAAGCTGCTTTA
>NC_041380.1:289814588-289883399 GCF_002162155.2 Triticum dicoccoides | reverse complement strand
ATATATATAATTTTGTGCAAATTGAAGAAGAGAGTCTCCCACAAGCTTGGGGGAGGCTTCTCCAATTACTTAATGCTTTGCCTGATCATCCTCTTAAGAAAAATGAAATACTTGATATCTTTTATAATGGACTAACCGATGCCTCCAGAGATTACCTGGATAGTTGTGCTGGTTCTCTTTTCAGGGAAAGAACACCGGATGAAGCTGAAATTCTATTGAATAATATGTTGACAAATGAAAATAATTGGACACCTCCGGAGACAATTCCTGAGCCTATTTCTAAACCAACTCTGAAGAAGAGCGGTATTCTATTTCTCAGTCCTGAAGATATGCAAGAGGCAAAGAAATCTATGAAAGAAAAGGGTATTAAAGCTAAAGATGTTAAGAATTTACCTCCTATTGAAGAAATAAATGGTCTTAATTTACCGCCTGTTGAAGAAACATATAATCTTAATCCTTTACCTATCGAAGAAACTCATGGTCTTGATAACCCGACTCAGGTAGTAAAGGTAAATTCTCTCTATAGATATGATAAAGCTATAATCCCATTTACTAAAATTGCTAGCCCATGCTTAGATGAGTTTGATAAATTTATGGCTAAGCAAGAAGATTTTAATGCTTATTTTGGTAGACAATTGAAATACAATTCAAGTATGCTTGGACACTTGGGTGATTATATGGCTAATGTTAAAGGTGAACTTAAACTTATTAGTAAACATGCTTCTATGGTTACCACTCAAGTAGAACAAGTACTTAAAGCTCAAAATGATTTGCTCAATGAATTGAATAGTAAGGATAATGATAATGCTAATAGAGTGGCTACTAGAACTGGTAGAATGACTCGGGAACCTTTGTATCCTGAAGGCCATCCTAAGAGAATTGAGCAAGATTCTCAGAGAAATAATATAGATGCACCTAGCTCTTCTAAAAAGAAGAAAAAGAAAAATGATAGGACTTTGCATGCTTCTAGTGATCCTATTGTTGAAACACCTGAGAATCCAAATGATATTTCTATTTCTGATGCTGAAACACAACCTGGTAATGAACCTGAAACTAGTGATGATGTTAATAATAATGTCCATGATGATGCTCAACCTAGTAATGATAATGATATAGAAATTGAACCTGATGTTGATCTTGATAACCCACAATCAAGGAATCAACGTTATGATAAGAAAGATTTTGTTGCTAGGAGACATGGTAAAGAAAGAGAGCCTTGGGTTCAGAAACCCATGCCTTTTCCTCCTGGACCATCCAAGAAAAAGGATGATGAGGATTTTGAGCGCTTTGCTGAAATGATTAGACCTATCTTTTTGCGTATGCGATTAACTGATATGCTTAAAACTAATCCTTATGCTAAGTACATGCAAGATATTATTGCAAATAAAAGAAAGATACCAGAAGCTGAAATTTCCACCATGCTTACTAATTATACTTTTAAGGGTGGAATGCCAAAGAAACTTGGAGATCCAGGAGTACCCACTATACCATGCTCCATTAAAAGAAATCATGTTAAAACTGCTTAATGTGATCTTGGAGCCGGTGTTAGTGTTATGCCTCTCTCTCTATATCGTAGACTTGATTTGAATAAGTTGACACCTACTGAAATATCTTTGCAAATGGCTGATAAATGAACTGCTATACCTGTCGGTATTTGTGAGGATGTGCCTGTTGTAGTTGCAAATGTTACTATTTTAACAAACTTTGTTATTCTTGATATTCCCGAGGACGATAGTATGTCTATTATTCTTGGAAGACCCTTTTTGAATACTGCAGGTGCTGTTATTGATTGCACTAAAGGCAATGTCACTTTTCATGTTAATGGTAATGAGCATACGGTACACTTTCCGCGGAAACCACCTCAAGTTCATAGTATCAACTCTATTGGAAAAATTTCATCGATTATATTTGGAGGTTTTGAATTTCCTCTTCCTACTATCAAGAAGAAATATGATATTCTTATTATTGGGGATGTGCATATCCCCGTTGAGGTAACATAGTGTTATTCGAAATTTCTCCAGTTCCATGTTATTTGGAATGAGTTCGTTAACAAGACTTGATCAACCTTGTTAGTGGATTCCTTTTGATGATCATGAGATGGATGAAACTAGAAGGCAGAACCTTCTGTACCCCACTTTTACTTTCTGTTATTTACATTAAATAAAATAAAAATAAATATTTTTCTATCTGTTATCTGATTATCCGTGCAATATAAAAATACCTTGAAAATAAAAGTTCTCCAAATGCCCTAAAAATTAAATATGATTTTTTCTAGAATATTTGAGGATTTATGGAACAAAGAACACACCAGGGGGCCAACCACCTAGCCACGAGGGTGGAGGCCATGCCCACCCCCCTAGGGCGCGCCCCCTGCCTCGTGGGCCCACGATGGCCCTCCTCCACTTATTCTTGCACCCACACACTTCATCTTCCTCCCCCAAACACGAATAACCAGCTCAAACCCGAGTCCAAGCTCGTTTTGCTGCCATTTTCGATCTCCTTGCTCAAAGCATCTCTCACAAAACTGCTTGGGGAGATTGTTCCTTGGTATGTGACTCCTCCATTGGTCCAATTAGTTTTTGTTCTAGTGCTTTATTCATTGCAAATTTTTGCTTCTTAGGTGACCCTATTCTTGAGCTTGCATGTCAAATTTATATGGCCAAAAGTAGTTTTGATGCATGATATAGGCCCTAGGCACTTGTAGGAGTGGTTGCTATCAATATTATTGAGTTTGGTTTACTTTTATTTTGAAGTTACTAAAAATTTCAGAATTTTTCAGAAAATGATGAGGAGACTTTTGAGGGGCTCATCGAGCCAAAGCTCGAAGGAAAAGGCACCGAGGCCTAAGTAAAATCTGCCTCGCACCGCGGAGGTTCGGGCATGTGAATGGCCTTCCGAGGATTTCTTAAGAGCAGCCGGGATTTAGGAAGATTTTCATGAGTTGGCTCAGACTGCAGGCCTTACCACTTTCCTCCACGACCAATGCGATCAGTATCTCTTGCTCACAAATACCTTTGTGCAAAACTTTCATTTTCATTATAGGAACTCACCACCTACGGTGGTCATTTATATGATGAGCATAAGGAGATGTCACTTTATGATTTTTGTCGGATCTGTTTAGTCCCTTTTGGCGGCAAGACAGAAGAACCACATCGTGATGATGTGGAGGGATTTATTGACACTATCACTGTAGGGGAAACAAGGAAGGTTTCCGATGCACGAATCACTAGCATACATTTTCCTATTTTACGCTACTTTACTTTATTTGCTAGTCGTTTCTTAATTGATCACAGAAACTGTGGAAACCTGAGTATCCCTGATATTATTATTTTGCACCACGGTTTATACGATGATAACTCTTTTAGTATGGGAAGCATTATTGCCAAACGGTTAAGTCTGAACCGTACCAAGGGCCCCATCTTTGGAGGCATCTATGCTACACGCCTAGATGCACATTTTAACATACCTATTAGGCATGATGAGAAGGAAGAAAAAGTGCTGCCCCATGTTTATCTAGATTATAAAAGTATGGAGGCACATGATTTTATTATTAAGAATAGGGAAGGAGAGCTTAAATATCAATTGTTCTTTAATAAACATCATCTGAGACTATTACCTTGCCCGCTCCTTCTTTGTTTGATTTGACTGTAGGCACGTACCTTGTTCTGTTGACGGCTATCCATGCCTACCGGAACCCTGCACCAGCCGAGGAGCCAGAGCCAGAACCACAATTTGATCCTTCACGACAGTCTAATTACCAGTGGGATCCGGAGATGATTGTCAGCCAGTGGCAATCTGAGCCTTCTTCTTCCTCATCATAGTACGACCCCAGCTATTATTATGGATATCCGCCAGGCCAGCCGTGGCCATAGACCAACTTAGGCCAAAAGCCTAAGCTTGGGGGAGTATGTATTTCCCACCGACATTACATTTATGCTCACCCACTCATTGCTAGATGTCGGTGTTCATACTTTTTCATTGTATCATCCATGCTAGTTTATTTTCCTTTCTTATGCTTTCTTCTTGTGTGTTAAATAAACCTTAAGAAAAACCAATAAAATTAGTTGTAGCTTTTAATTAGTTTACTTTCCATGCTTGTAGTAGTAATTAAAAAGAAAACCCAAAAAGATTTCCTGTTCTTCTTTTGCTTGTTGGGAGCTTTCCCGTGTAAATAGTTTTATTTCTTTTCTTTTCTTTGGGGGTCGATAGGAGAAGACCATGAATAAATTGTTGAAGTGGCTCTTATATGCATTATTGTTGATCTGACAAAAGAGCCCATATTCCCTTGTCTTCTCCTGTTTATTGAATGCCAGCAGATTCCAGCTTAGTCCAATGCACGTGCACTATTATTATTATTCACATCGTTCGGTCGTGCAAGTGAAAGGCAATTATGATGATATATGATGGACTGGCTGAGATGAGAAAAGATGGTATGAACTCGACCTCTTTTGTTTTTGTAAATATGATTAGTTCATCGTTCCTGATTCATCCTAGTATGAATAAACATGTTTGCAATGACAACTAGAGATCATAGTTTCTTGTGACATGCTTGATTAGCTATGAGTTATAATGGTTTACCTTGCGTGCCAACATGCTATTGAGATGGTGATGATGTGGTATGATAGGGTGGTATCCTCCTCTGAATGATTGAAGTGACTTGACTTGGCACATGTTCACGCATGTTGTTGAAACAAAATCAACATAGCCTTCATGATATTTATGTTCATGGTGGATTATATCCTACTCATGCTTGCATTCGATGTTGATTAATTTTAATGCATGTTCATGATTGTTGTCGCTCTCTAGCTAGTCGCTTCCCAGTCTTTTGCTAGCCTTCACCTGTACTAAGCGGGAATACTGCTTGTGTATCCAAACTCCTTAAACCCCAAAGTTATTCCATATGAGTCCACTATACCTACCTATATACGGTATCTACCTGCCGTTCCAAGTAAATTTGTATGTGCCAAACTCTAAACCTTCAAATAAATATCCTGTTTTGTATGCTCGAATAGCTCATGTACCAACTAGGGCTGTCTGTATCTTCCATGTTAGGCGGGTTATTCTCAAGAGGAGTGGACTCCACTCCTCACTCACGAGATAAATGGCTGGTCACCGGGATGTCCAGTCCCATGCTTTATGCAAACAAAATCATAATAATTGCAAACAAAACTCCCCCTGGGACTCTTGTTAGTTGGAGGCACTCGTTGTTTTGAGCAAGCCATGGATTGATGCTTGTGGTGGAAGGGGGAGCATAAACTTTACCATTCTATTTGGGAACCGCCTATAATGTGTGTAGCATGGAAGATATCACCATCTCTTGGTTGTTATGTTGACAATAAAAGTATACCGTTCAAAATACTATTCACCTTTCTTTCAAAACCGAGCTCTGGCACCTCTACAAATCCCTGCTTCCCTCTGCGAAGGGCCTATCTATTTACTTTTATGCTGAGTCATCATTCTCTTATTAAAAAGCACCAGTTGGAGAGCACTGCTATCATTTGCATTCATTATTGTTAGTTTACATTGAGTATGACTTGACTGGATCTCTTTTACCATGAATTACAATGTCTAGTCAATCCTTGGTCTTTAAAGGTGCTCTGCATTTATGTTTTGCGGTCTCAGAAAGGGCTAGCGAGATACCACTTTTTATATCATATTATGATTGTTTTGAGAAAGTGTTGTCATCCGAGTTTTATTATTATGGCTCACTAGTTGATTATGCTATTGATATGAGTAAACTTGAGACCTATGCGTTATTGCAAATGTGGTTAGTTATAATATTTGCTGAAAACTTGAATGCTGGCTTTACATATTTACAACAACAAGAGCAAACAGAGTTTGTAAAAGTTTTTCTTTATCACTTTCAGTTTGTCAACTGAATTGCTTGAGGACAAGCAAAGGTTTAAGCTTGGGGGAGTTGATACGTCTCCAACGTATCTACTTTTCCAAACACTTTTGCCCTTGTTTTTGACTCTAACTTGCATGATTTGAATGGAACTAACCCGAATTGACGTTGTTTTCAGCAGAACTTCCATGGTGTTATTTATGTGCAGGATCAAACGTTCTCGGAATGACCTGAAACTTCACGGAGGCAATTTTTAGAAAATAACAAAAATACCTGCCAAAGATGAAGGCCAGGGGGCCCACCGTCTTGCCACGAGGGTGGGGGTGCGCCCCCTACCTTGTGGGCCCCCTGTTGTGTCTCCGACTCCAACTCCACCTCCATATATTGAGTTGGGATGAGAAAAAAATGAGAGAGAAGAAATCATCGCGTTTTACGATACGGAGCCGCCGCCAAGCCCTAAAACCTCTCGGGGGGGGCTGATCTGGAGTCCGTTCGGGGCTCCGGAGAGGGGAATCCGTCGCCATCGTCATCATCAACTATCCTCCATCACCAATTTCATGATGCTCACCGCCATGCGTGAGTAATTCCATCGTAGGCTTGCTGGACGGTGATGGGTTGGATGGGATCTATCATGTAATCGAGTTAGTTTTGTTAGGGTTTGATCCCTAGTGTCCACTATGTTCTGAGATTGATGTTGCTATGACTTTGCTATGCTTAATGCTTGTCACTAGGGCCCGAGTGCCATGATTTCAGATATGAACCTATCATGTTTTCATCAATATATGAGTGTTCTTGATCCTATCTTGCAAGTCTATAGTCACCTATTATGTGTTATGGTCCGTTAACCCCGAAGTGACAATAATCGGGATACTTACCGGTGATGACCGTAGTTTGAGGAGTTCATGTATTCACTATGTGTTAATGCTTTGTTCCGGTTCTCTATTAAAAGGAGGCCTTAATATCCCTTAGTTTTCGTAAGGACCCCCCTGCCACGGGAGGGTAGGACAAAAGATGTCATGCAAGTTCTTTTACATAAGCACGTATGACTATATTCGGAATACATGCCTACATTATATCAATGAACTGGAGCTAGTTTTGTGTCACCCTAGGTTATGACTGTTACATGATGAACCGCATCCGGCATAATTCTCCATCACTGATCCATTGCCTACGAGCTTTCCATATATTGTGCTTCGCTTATTTACTTTTCCGTTGCTATTGCTATCATCACTACAAAATACCAAAAATATTACTTTTACTGCTGTTACCTTTTGCTACCGTTATCACTACTATCATATTACTTTGCTACTAAACACTTTGCTGCAGATATTAAGCTTCCAGGTGTGGTTGAATTGACAACTCAGCTGCTAATACTTGAGGATATTCTTTGGAGATCCCCTATACTTGTGGGTTATCAAGCGTTGAATGCTTGTGCTTCCCTTGTAAATGGAAACAACATGCTGCCATGCTTCCTTGGCCACGGTGAAAGGTCGGAGGTGCGCAGTATCTTCGAGAGGAATGGCTTCTTGAAGAATGAAGAGAGCGGATTCGTTGAATTGATGATCCGCGGCTTCTCAAGGAGTGAAGTTGCTTGGGTCGTGCAGGTTGAAACCTTGCTCAATAATTCTCCAAAGATTAGTAAAACTATGATTTAAATGACGTTTAAAGCAATACACCCAAGAGGCAAAATTCTCATTTTTTAAAAGCTTAGGAGGATGACCAACATGATTCATATGCGCGGAGGGAAATGGTCCTCCATAGGTAAGTGGAGGTTCAACATGGGCAAAGATGCCACTCCCACTTCTACCACTAGGCAAAGGAGCTTGATCACTAGTAGCTTCCCCCTTATTGGAGTTAGCATCCGTCACCTTGTTAGAGGGGTCAACCACTTCCAACGGTGCGGTGGATAATTTAAGGCATTCAAGAAACTCCTTAAACATGCCTTTAACCTCGGTCTTCATGGAGGTTTCAATGTGTCGAAAGCCGCATTGAAATCCTCACAAGAGACCGAGGATCCCCCATCGGCCACATACAAGGTAGGACTTGCACCGGAGTGCTCCTCCACCTCGTCTGTGGTGCCAACTATACTCTTCAGATGGCAAAGTCCTTAATAAAGAGACGAGGCTCTGATACCAATTGAAAGGATCGATAAGGTTGAATAGAGGGGGTGAATAGGCAACTAACAACTTTTAGCTTTTCTTTAGCAAATTAAACTTAGCATCAAAACAGGTTGTCTAGATATGCAACTAGGTGAGCAACCTATATGATGCAACAACAACAAGCACACAAGCAAGCAAGGGATACAACACAATATAAGCTTGCACAAGTAAAGGTAAGAGATAACCAAGAGTGGAGCCGGTGGAGACGAGGATGTGTTACCGAATTTCCTCCCCTTTGAGAGGAAGTACGTCTCCATTGGAGCGGTGTGGAGGCACAATGCTCCCCAAGAAGCCACTACGGCCACCGTATTCGCCTCACGTCCTCACACAATGCGAGATATCGTGATTACACTATTGGTGCCCTTGAAGGCGGCGACCGAACCTTTACAAACAAGGTTGGGGCTATCTCCACAGCTTAATTGGAGGCTCCCAATGACACCACGAAGCTTCAACACAATGGAATATGTCTCTGCGGTAACCTCAACCGTCTAGGGTGCTCAAACACCTAAGAGTAACAAGATCCGCAAGGGATTAGTGGGGGAATCAAATTTCTCTTGGTGGAAGTGTAGATCGGAGCCTCCTCAACAATCCCTAGAAAATCAACAAGTTTGATTGGCTAGGGAGAGAGATCGGGCGAAAATGGAGGTTTGAGCAACAATGGAGCTTGGGGAGGGAAGAGGTGGTCTTCTTGGGGAAGAATACCCCCTTTATATAGTGGGGGAAAAGATCCAACCGTTACCCCCTCACTCAGCCCGCGCGATGCGGTACTACAGCACACATCCGCGGTACTACCGCAAAGGGTTGTGGTACTACTGCTGCAGGGTGCGGTACTACCGCTTGCACGGTAGTGACTAGACGAGGGCATGTTGCACAGGACAACGAGCGGTAGAACCGCCGGAGTGGTACTACCGTGCGCCCTTACAGTACTAGCATAAGTTAGGCTCAACTGGCGCTGGAAGTGCACAGAATAAATAAATTACTTCTATAACTACTTCCGCTGAGTTTGGGATCGTGCAAAAATCTGGCACGGTACTGCCGCTCACAGGGAGCGGAAGTAAAAAATTACATCCGCGCCTACTTCCGCATGCTTCAACGTCAGGGCTGGAGGCAACGGTACTACCGCTGGACGCAGTACTACTGCTCGCTTGAGCGGTACTACCGCAAGCCTCTACAGTACTACTGCTCCCTTGAGCAGTACTACCGCACACCACAGAGGCTTTAGCATTTGGCAGCCTTCATATCACAGAGAAATGGATAAATGGGAGGACCTCCATCGAAGCGAAGGAAAGGTGGTGCAAAGGAACAGATGTGTACATGTTGATTCCACCCTAACCTTTTCGAAGCGGACCCCCTCTTAATAGTACGGCTGTCCTACGACTCAAATCAACCGAAAAGAAACATAGAGAACCGCCGTCTTCGATAGGCTCCAAGGGGCACTGAATCGTCTTGTGCCTAGACATGAGATATCTGAAATGCTCAATGCACACGATTAGTCTGCAAATACACTGTCATCAATAACCAAAACCACTTAGGGAGAAATATGCCCATACAACATATAAATTTCCTCTAGATCAAAAACAAGAAATCTCTTGAGATTAAATTTTGGAATACCCTCAATTATATGTTTCATTTCTTCATACCCCAAAGGAAGACTAAGCTATTTATGATGCTCAAGGGTAATCAAGTTATCACAATTTCTGGACACGATTTGATCATGAAACAATTTGCATTGGATGTTTAAATGACCATGTTCATTGCAAAGTTCGCATGGATGGTGAGAAAAAATAAATCTTTCGGCACAATCATCTAGCCTCTCTTGCAACTTTTTCGTTTCTAAATATTTATGCTTCTTACAAAATCTATCCTCCCTTTTTGGTGTGCAATTGCACTCCCAATTCACTCCGCAAAAATTGACATTCTTATAGGAGACATCATTATCATGACTAATGCAATCATCATTAACATCATGGATATTCAAAGAATTAATACTAGCAATATTGCAATCACACTACTGCAGGATGGTCCAAACACGACACTGCGATCAGTGACCCTTCGACGAAACTATGTGCGATGCCATAATCGCTAACGGTGGTGTAAAAGAACCATCAAAATGGTGCAAAATGTTTATGACGGTGGAGCTATCAAACACGGTTCACATTTTAGTTGCGTGTGCGATGCAGGGCATACGGTTCAGCTCAATGAACTATTTGCGATGAGGAGGAACAAAATAAACGGGCAGCCTGATGAAGGCGTGTGCGATATAGAGGATACAGTTCACTCGGGTGAACTGTTTGTGATTAGGCAACACAAAAGAAACGGGCAGCCAGTATAGTCATTGAAATAAACATCCAATTACATAAGTGACTATACAGATCATTCGCACACACCTCAATAAACAATTGCATGCATTCTAAAGTAGGAGAAACGATCGTCTAGTCATCTACTTCTTGTGACGCTCTCGCCACTGCTCTGTGGCTCGATCCCTCGTCTGGGTCAGTAAGAAGACAATTCCTCATGTCAACGATTCGCCTGTACATCTCGTAGCTTGTGTACGCGTTCATGGCCGCGTACTTGACATGTTGTTCATCCAGTCTCTTATGCCACACACTGTGCTAGGCGTTCCTGTCCTTATTGCTCTCATTATTCATCTTCATGTAGTAGGGGTTGATGATGGACGAGGCAAGGTCAACCAGGGAGTTCAGTTTGTTTTTGTCGCTCCCCAGACCTTGTACTAGATTTGGATGTTGACATGATTCGGGCCTTTCAAGTCCGAAACCTTGAGCGCTTTTAGATCATTGGTGTTGTCCACCGTAGCGAAACTGTAGTCAGAGCTGTTGATAAACCTATAGAAACACTCGCAAGGCCTTGTGGCAAGGTGGTAGTGGTAGACGAGGACGTCATGCCGCGCACACAACTGGGCGACGACAACCTTCTGATCATGCCTGGCGCGACCGCTGGTGTACTCGAGGTCGAAGCCGACCACTCGGTACTTGTCCTCGGCAAGGAACTGCTCCATAGTTTGGATGGAGCTCTCCATCGAGACCGGATCGTTCGTGTACACCACCGAGAAGGCCTTCCCCCTCACGTGGGTGTCCACTACGTGATGCGTGGTGAACTGCCCGCCGGTGTCGTCGTCGGCCGCTGGGAGCACCATTGGAGACACGGGGAGCGCCATTGGAACCGTTGGATGTCCTCTCTGTATGTGTCCTCATGGGTGTGCTTATTGTGTCGTGTGAGATGAGAGATGAAGGTAAATGGCCGCAGGAATAAAAGGGGGCCGGGCGGCGTGGATTCTCGGCGCGTCCGTATTGCAGTTTTTGCAGCGGGTAACTGCATCATCGCGCCGCGCCCGATGCAATCGCGTGCACACGAACGTGCGTGATCGTGCGCCGGCCCCAAACACTGGCAGCGCGCGTGGAGGGACGAGGGCAGAGCACCCGTAGGGACGCGAGAGTAGAGCACGCGCGGCGGGACGTGGGCAGAGCGCACCGCGGCCGCTTGAACCGCAAGCAACCACATGCATAGTGCAGTTGAACAGACAGGAAAATGGTCGCCTACAAGCCGGCCGACAGTTGCATCACTGCGTAGAGAGGTCGTGTGCTACCACCTCCATCTAGTCTATAGTCTCCTTTATATTCTGTGCCATACTTTGCCCTCAAATTTAACCAACAAAATGTTAATGCATGTTTTAAAAATTATATAATTGGAAACTATGTTGAAATACAAATCCAACTATATAATCTTTGGCGACATGCATTAGTATTTTATTAGTTAAATTATACTTATAAACTAGGACGGTGGTATAGTTGGTAATTAAATCGCAAACGTTCTTTTATTAACCGTATGTGTACGTGGCCTTTCGTCCTACTCTCGCACGTCTTGTCACCTCACTGCCGCAAACGGCTTACAGCGCAAGCTTGCGCAGCGCGTGGGGGCGTTCTTTTGGCCAAATGGTGGCGCCAATGAATCGTCGATGAGCCCGTTACCGCGCAACCTCGCAGGTTCCCGCGCAAGCTTCTCGCCCGATTCGGTGAAATCCCCCAAAATCCCAATGCTTACCGGCCTGCTATGTAAACCCTCACGGCCGGCGAGTCCCGCGTTGCATTTTCCCCTCCCTTCGTATAGCTTATCTCGTTTGCTTCTCCCACAATCGCCAATGGCACCGGTCCATCGTCGTAGCCACTCCACCGTCATCAGAGGACAGCTACAACTGGGAGGCTACACCGAGGCGGCGGCGCAGTCCCCGGTGTAGTGTAGTGCATGTGGCGGCCCCGTTGGGTGTGAGCGGCACACCCACCACATGCTCCGCCGCCGGTGCCCATCGGCAGCTGTTGCCTGCCGCTGTTGCCGCCAAACCACCGTCGAAAGCCAGGGGCATCGTGCGCTCCGCCACCACGGCCCAAAGGCGGGAGGTGGCCGTCGTGGCCTCCACCCCACTGCCGGCCACTATGGCCATCACCCGCTCTGCTACCACGGCCCGAAGGCGGGAGTTGGTGGTCGCGGCCGCCACCCCGTCGTCGGCCGCCGTGGCCGCCAGCCTATCGTCGACCGCCGGGGTCGTCACCCGCTCCGCCACCGCCACCCGAAGGCGGGAGGCGGAGGTCGATGCCCGCACGTGCGTCAGCGACCTTGCGCGCTACACCGAGTTCCCACGGGAAGAGGAGGAGCGCCTCGTCGAGCATGCAAAGAGCCTTACCGGCGCCATGGCCGCGGCACATGCCGCCTCAGAGGCAAGGAATCAGGAGATCTACGAGGAGAACCACCGCTTCGAGAGGGGTCATCTAGAGCGGCAAAGGGCGTTCGAGGTGAGCGTCGCTAAAGCTACAACAGCAGCAGGCACCGTATTGCGGTTGCCCAGATCGTCAGTAGGCTCGTCCTCCTCCGCCTCTTACTGAGCACGCTCGGCAGAGGAGAGGCAGCCGGAAGTAGTACAAAGCCCCTCCGCAGTATAGTAGTAGTATTTAGGGGCTACTTTGTTCAGTTCATCTGACTATAGATGTGGTGGAACTATACACCGTACTTAAAATTAGCTAGTATATATAGTTGAACTAGCTATTTCAGTACGTGGTTGGCAACAATTGCGGAAAATTTTGGTCGGTTTAGCTGTCGAGTTGAACTGTTTGTATAAATTAAGAATGACTGCTTAATTTGAATGAAATCTATGCTTAATAGTGAATTTTAGTTGCAAAAATTAGATACTGCTAGTGATTTTTAGCTTCATATTTTGACAAATCGCAGTGTTACAAGGATTGACAAATCTTACCAAATTGTTTGTATGTGGTTGCACACGGGTCATCCAAAACAACCGTTTGCGTTGAAGGGATGCACAAATCCTGCACTGCTCTCACTTTGCGTACGGGTGTTCTATCTAAAATGTTTGCGATCAAGAGCAGCAGAAATCCTGCTCGACACGTTTTCATTTTGCTTCCTGGGGAAGCTGTCGGTTTGCATACGGGTGTTCTAACTACAATGTTTACGATGATTTTTTATATTTAAAAAGCCAATTAAACTGTGGCTTGGGTGTCATTAATGGAGAGGATGCGAGCAAGGCGGGCGGCCAAGGAAGTCAAATGGCTCGCTTCCCAGTGAACCTGCGCAGTGTACAACTCGCACGCTTCCTGGTGAGCCTGCGCATTTGAGGACAGCTTGCACGCCCTCGGTTAGCCTGCGCACCGGACGGCGCTCGCACACCTCCTGTTCAGTCAAGGTCAACCAGCTGTCCGCATGGCACCTCCTACAGCCATTAAAACCAAGACACATGGCGTCACGTGAATGGTTAACAGAACGCACATGGTTTGAATTATACAAACGTTTGAGATATTAAAGTGGCAGCTATTTTCAAAATGCCTTTGTTGGCTGTCATTATTCGAGTGCGCCTTCTCTCAAAATGGTCACAAAATACCACAGCATGTCGGGTGCCATTCCATGATAGCATGCCAAGTTTCATGAATTTCAGACGAGTTTTGGATTTACTAGAATTTAAAAATGAGGCATCTCAATGTTTTACCGGCAATCAATGGTGCCCTGGTGTTTGAAATTCATTCCTATTTATTGCATGGGACCTAAGCATGCACCCAAGGACACAGGTTTGATGTTTGAACCAATTTATATGCACTGCAGCATGTGCATGTAGTTCAAATTTGAATTATGCACATAAATGCATTGAAAACTCAGTTAATGCATAAAAATGTCCAAATGAACCCCGAAAATCACAAAAAATCACACAACACTTCTGTTGTTCTATGTTGACACGAGAAAAAAATTTGAAAGCAATAAGAGGCAATGGATATCGTTTCGTCCCCAAAGGTGGGACATTCCCTACCGAAAACCGCCATGCTTGTTGTGAGAAGCTCCGGTTTATGAGAAGCATATAACCAAACCTGCTCCAAAGGGGACAAAATTTTTACCACGGCATGTTGATGCCGCTCCATGATAGCATGCCAAGTTTCATGAATTTCAGACGAGTTTTGGATTTACTAGAATTTAAAAACCATGCATCTCAATGTTTTGCCGGCAATCAACGGTGCCCTGGTGTTTGAAATTCATTCCCATTTCTTGCATGGGACCTAAGCATGCACCCAAGGACATAGATTTGATTTTTCAACCAATTTATACACACTGGAGCATGTGCATGTAGTTCAAATTTGAATTATGCACATAAATGCATTGAAAACTCAGTTAACGCATAAAAATGTCCAAACGAACCCCGAAAAATCACATAACACTCCTGTTGTTCTATGTTGACACGAGAAAAAATCGAAAGCAATAAGAGGCAATGGATATCATTCCGTCCCCAAAGGTGGGACGTTCCCTACCGAAAACCATCATGCTTGTTGTGAGAAGCTCCGGTTTGTGAGAAGCATATACCCAAACCTGCCCCAAATGGGACAAAAAAATTTACCATGGCATGTTGATGTGCTCCATGATAGCATGCCAAGTTTCATGAATTTCAGATGGGTTTTGGATTTACTAGAATTTAAAAATCAGGCATCTCAATGATTTGCCGACAATCAATGGTGCCTTGGTGTTTGAAATTCATTCCCATTTCTTGCATGGGACCTAAGCATGCACCCAAGGACACATATTTGATTTTTCAACCAATTTATATGCACTGGAGCCTGTGCATGTAGTTCAAATTTGAATTATGCACATAAATGCATTGAAAACTCAATTAATGCATAAAAATGTCCAAACAAACCCCAAAAAATCACAAAAAATCACACAACACTCATGTTGTTCTATGTTGACACGAGAAAAATTTGAAAGCAATAAGAGGCAATGGATATTATTTCGTCCCCAAAGGTGGGACGTTCCCTACCGAAAACCATCATGCTTGTTGTGAGAATCTCCAGTTTGTGAGAAGCATAGACCCAAACCTGCCCCAAATGGGACAAAAAATTTACCACGACATGTTGATGCCACTCCATGATAGCATGCTAAGTTTCATAAATTTCAGATGGGTTTTGGATTTACGAGAATTTAAAAACCAGGCATCTCAATGTTTTGTCGGCAATCAACAGCGCCCTGGTGTTTGAAATTCTTTCCCATTTCTTACATCGGACCTACGCATGCACCCAAGGACATAGATTTGATTTTTCAACTAATTTATATGCACTGTAGCATGCACATGTAGTTCAAATTCGAATTATGCACATAAATGCATTAAAAACTCAATTAATGCATAAAAATGTCCAAACAAACCCCGAAAAATCACAAAAATTCACACAACACTCATGTTGTTCTATGTTGACACAAGAATTTTTTTTTTGAAAACAATAAGAGGCAATGGATATCGTTTCATCCCCAAAGGTGGGACGTTCCCTACCGAAAACCATCATGCTTGTTCTGAGAAGCTCCAGTTTGTGAGAAGCATATACCCAAACCTGCCCCAAATGGGACAAAAAGTTTACCACAGCATGTTGATGCCGCTCCATGATAGCATGCCAAGTTTCATGAATTTCAGACGGGTTTTGGATTTACTAGAATTTAAAAACCAGGCATCTCAATTTTTTGCCGGCAATCAACGGTGCCCTGGTGTTTGAAATTCATTCCCATTTCTTGCATGGGACCTAATCTTGCACCCAAGGACACAGATTCGTTTTTTCAACCAATTTATATGCACTAGAGCATGTGCATGTAGTTAAAATTTGAATTATGCACCTGAAATGGCTAGAAAACCAATTTAACGTATAAAATGTTCAAACGAACCCTGAATAATTCAAATTCTTTTATGACACACATATAGTTGCATGTTCACTCCAGATAAAAGGTCTAGCAATTCAAACACCGTCCATTGCCGCTGTGACCCCATTATGTAATTCAAATCAATATGAAAAATCATGTAGATCGCACACAGTTTATTATCAGCAACCATGTGAGATGCAGAACAAAATATCCTGGAGCACCGTCGTTGTATAGTACGCTTATGGCTTACGTGAGAAGGTGCGTCGGCTACAGTCCACAGCCGGCGTCTCAAGCACACTAGCTCACTCCCAAATATCATTTCACTGTTCAATCGTCGCCGGTGAAAGATGGGCACGTGGACCAACATCGTGCGAGAAACTTCGGTAGCCCACTCCGGCGAGAGAACAGCCGCAGCCGCCATCCGCGTGCTAACAAGGTGCATGAGCGCGACCGCAATCTACGATCAGGCGGCAAAGGCAGCCCAAACGGCCGTTGTTGCTTCTCAGGTGGCGGCAGCAACATCTGCCTCAGGGATAGCAACTGGCGAGAGCGGCTCAGCAGCTGTCCATTTCGCAGCGGCGGCCTTAGCCCTGATGGAGGCCGCCCACGCTCAGCTCCTGGCGGTCATCGCACAAATCGAACGAAGCTTCTCCGGCAATGGTCGGCAACCCACGGCCCAAGAGCTAGCAATCACTGAGAGCGTTCGAGAAGCCGCCCATTCCTCCGTCGCATACCTTGCGACGATGGAGCCCGTCCAAGCCCAGATCGCGTCCGCCCACGCCCAACTCGTGGCGGCCTTTTACAAAGAGATGGCGTACGCGGATGGCGAGATGCTTGCCGAGTATGGTGCGATGGATGCCATGGAGCCCCTTCCCAAGGAGACCGTCGGGCGTGAGCTGGACATGTGTCGGAGTAATGGGCCACGGGTAGGCTAACGCGAGCCCTAGAACCTTTCAAGACATCGGGGCAGGCTGCGCCCCTCAAGACCCCAGGACGAAGAGCCGCCTTCTGAGAAGTCAGCGGCAAGGCGACCGACTGCCCACTCGCGGCCGAGTCCCGGGGACGACTTCAGGATATGCCGACTCCTGACTGGCGACTTCCAGAGAAGCCGGCTTTGGGGAGTCGGCCCGCGACTCCAACAAACCCCATATCCTCATCGGGAGGGATAGGAGCAGGGAGTGGCTACAGTAAAGCCCGCCGTACCCGGGGAGATCTCCGTGCGGCATGGCACTGTTGCCGAGCCGGCCCTGACATCAGTGCCGAAGGACCAAATCCTGCACCCACGATGGCTTGTCTGTACGACCCTGGGGCGGCGGGTCCCACCAGCAAGTGGGACCCCAGGAGACGGCAAGTGCGCCACCAGTCGGCCCCCGAGAGTTGGCCAGACCCTCCCGTGGGGCGCACGCGCCATTAAACAGATGTGACGGAGAGTGGCAATAGTGATCGCCCGCCGGGCGGCGGGGCTGTTGCCACGACTCCATGACCAAGCCCGCGTCATCGGAAGCACGGCTACAGTAATCAGCAGCCGGCAAGACCCGCCCGCGGCGGACGCGGCCTGTCGGTTCCGTACCTAGCCAGTCAGCGGGGCCCACCAGTCGACGGGCCCCAGAAGTTGGCGGAGAAGACGGAGGCCGGAGGCACTGATGGTTGGGCCCGCGTCCAGCCGGATTACCATTGTACCCCTGGGGGGTAGGCCTATATAAACCCCCAGGGCACCCATGCAAAGGGTTGCAATCCATTAGCTCTAGACCAGATCATATAGGAGGGAGAGAGCTAGCCTTGCCCTCTCCTACCTCCAGGAAACAGCTCAAGGAGCAATCGTGTAAACACTTTGCCATAGTGATCATGCGGAGACCCCGTAGAGCAGCAGTAGGGGTATTATCTCCCCAGAGAGCCCTGAAGCTGGGTAAAATTCACCGGCGTGCATGTCTACGCCTCATCCTGTTTCCAGGCACCGGCGACATTCTACTCGCCCCCACCATGATAAGCCATCCTTTGGCATATGTCGCACCCAACCCCCGACAACATGGAGGCGGCGGCGGAGATCGACGAGCACTAGCCGTAGTAGTACTCTTTGTTTTGTTTAATTAAGAGCGTCAGTCTTTAATTTGTTAGAGTAATGTTTAGGTCAGCTAGCTCCGTTTAATGGCTGAACTTGCTCGATTAAGAAGTGTAGGTGTGTTGTAGTCTCCTTTGTGCACCCAAATTATGCAATGACGTGGATGACCACTGTAACCATGGAAATTTGAACCAAAACTTTTGACGTTCAAACTCATCACACATGGGTGAAGCTATCTGAATCGTTTTTGATGTCCACATATCGTACACAGTTCTGAATAAGGGACCGTGTCTGATGACACTTTGTGCGCCAGTTTTTTGGCTGAAGCGATTCCAAATTTTTTGCTTCCGCGGAAATATCTACCTCCCCGCCCCCTCTCCCTTACCAAAAGCCACAATTCCCCTCTTTCCGCCTTCCTTTCCAAGTTGAAACCTTCACTCCTTGCTTGCAGCGCTGCCTCCTCGTCGGCGACCCTCCTTCACACTGCTCGGCCTCGTCTATCTAGGTAGGTAATCCACACCCGAGCCCCACCCTCCTCCTTCCACATCCCACATGCCCCGACCGCCGGTGTGAGCGCGATACCTTCCACCCAAATCACCGATCTCTCCACCAAATAAGCGCCACCCTAAGCCATGGTGCATCTGGCAGGATCTCAAGAAGCATTTGGCAGCGGAGAAGCAAATCGCGGCCGCACACGCGGATGAGGTTGCGATGGCTTCCATTCGCGCCGACCCCCAGATCTTGGAGGAGCACCTTGCCATTTGCTAGCTACGCCGGTTAAGCATGCTCGGTTTACCCGTTGCATGTGCTGCTCCTACCTTTCCTTCAAAAATTCTAGTGAATTGTGCTATCTAATTTTACCATACAATCTGTTGCTCTGGTGTATATGTTCTATATGTCGTGCAGCGTGATGCTCACTTATTAACTGTTTTGTTAATTAGTTGTCGTCTTCAGTTAACTGTTTGGTTCAATTCTGCAAATGTGATGTTCAATTCTTCAGGCTCCAATTTTGTATTGTATTCCATGTGAGAAATAAATCGAATTTATCTTTATAAAATACATCAGAAACGAATACAATTGTTATATTTCCAAGTTGTCAAGCATGCTTGGTTTGGTTATACATTGTGCAATGTGGTGCTTAGTTCACGTTTGTTTCATTTGTGTAGTGGTGTTTAGTTAATTGTTTGGTTCAATTCTGCAATGCGATGTTCAATAGTTGTGGGTGCATTCTGTTATTGTATATTATGTGAGGAATAAATTGAATTTGACTGTAGTAAATACATGAGAAACAAATACAATTGCTACAATTGGCTGTAGTTAACTGTTTGGTTAACTGTCTGATCTTCTATTAGGAGTATGTTATATTGTGTGATGTGGTGCTCAGTTAATGTTTGGTTCATTTGTTGTGGTGTTTAGTTAACTGCTTGGTTCAATTCTGCAATGCGATGTCCAATTGTCGTGAGTAGAATTTTGTATTGTTGTGCATGTGAGGAATAAATCGAATTTGGCTGCACTTAATACATGAGAAACATATACAAGTGCTATATTTCCTAGTTCCTAATCATGCTTGGTTTGGGTAAATGGGTTTTCCGTGTGGCTTGAATTAATCTGATGAATCTGCAATGTGCTTATTTTTCAACAACATATTTTACTGATAGCATGCGAACCCTTACTTAACCTGATGACTAACTACTTATATGTGTTGCAGGGAAACAATGGGAAGCACTGAGGTTTACAATCGAGGTTAGCACTTGCATGGTCCGTTCTCTAATAGCACATTATTGTGCAATTGTAGGAACCATTCTAATATTTTGGTTTTTAACAATTTGGTCTTGCACATGTAGGTCCTGCTGTCAGAGGTTTTGACCCACTGTTCGTCCCTTTTTGCATGTGGGGAAATGAGTTGTCCATGAATATCAATCCAATCAAGAAACTCAGAAAGATTGTTAGGATAAAGAAATTAGCGACAAGAAACAACAAGATCTTTGTCTGCACAATGAAGAAGACATCAGTTCACCACAAGATGGTACTAACTATTATACCTTGCCTTTTTATTCCTTTGCCCCATTTCCAATATAGAGAAGATATTTATGCACATCCTTGTTTTCAGGCCTTTCCAAAGCAGTTCACTGATGATTACCTCTCAAGACACCTCTATGGTCAGGAGGCGACGAAGATATTCATACAACACCCACGTTTCAATATTGAAGTGTTCCTAAAGAGGACGAAGGACAGATGGTCAATCATCCACAGGCACTGGCCTAAAGTTGCAAAGACCTTCAACATGAATGAAGGCTCAATATTCGCCTTCTGCTTCAGCAGTTTTCCAGATGAGATGCATTTGTCTATATACTGTCTATGGTGCTAATTTCAAAAGGTTCTACATGTTGCACGTGGAACTTGCTGCTGGTGCAGTTGTGTAATGGGGTAGCTGAGTGCTGAAGCTATATCATGTTGTACTCTGGTGTATTTCAATTATGAAATTCAGCTTTCTTAATATGGAAATGAAATATATTGTGTGCTTAATATGAAATGTCAATTATATTAATAAATGGATTATGAATAATTGGATAATTAGCTTGCTAATGGCGAATTAGCCTGCTAATTGGGTTTTGCTATTCCAAACGGTTGTTGAAAAAATATCGTGGGCGATGACCTCGGGCAACGCACACAGTTTCTAGGAATAAACCATGTTGGATCAATGAACAATCACACACGACTTTCTCTTGAAAACTGTTTGTGTTAGGCCACCTTGCACAAACGTTTATCACATAAAAACTGTGTGTGATGGACAGCCTTTGCCACACGGTTTCTTCTACGGACCGTGTGTGATACATTCAATAACGCAAACGATTTAACGAGAAAAATTGTGTGTGATGTACCTATGAACGAAAACGTTTTCTTTGGAGCGACTGTGTGGGATGTACATACAAACAGAAACGTTTAGCGGGGACTGACTGTGTGGGATGTACTTGCGACCGGAAACAATTTCGTCATATAATTGTACTTTTTTAGCTCTACTGTACGTATTTCTGTATTTGACCGCTCACCGGTCGCACATGTTCTCATTTTGCCGAGCGTGCCTGCTAGGAGGGCATATCCCCAACGGTTTCTGAGTCGTGTGGGAAGGAGCCTCCTATCGCCCACACTCACTTGGCGACGGTTCCGAATGCCGTCGCAGAAAGGGGTTAAAAACTGTTTGTTTAGGACCGACGCGCACCAGTGCCATGCCCATCATCCAACGTTTTTATGCCATAAATTTTGTTGAATTCCTTTTCTAGAAATTGAGCACAATTATCGGAGTCCTTATTCTCAAGATAGACATTATAAAGATAAAGAACAACCTGAGGTAACCCAATCTCTGTTTTTTTCCTTTTTGTAGTTTTCTACTATAAAACCAAACTAGTGATAAAACAAGAAACTGAAATATTCAATTGTAAGATCTAATGATATACCTTCAAGCACTCACCTCCCCGGCAACGGCGCCAGAAAAGAGCTTGATGTCTACTACGCAACTTTATTCTTGTAGATACACGTGCTGGGCCTCCAAGTGCAGAGTTTTGTAGGACATCAACATTTTCCCTCAAGTGGATGACCTAAGGTTTATCAATCCGTGGGAGGCATAGGATGAAGATGGTCTATCTGAAACAACCCTGCAACCAAATAATAAAAAGTCTCTTGTGTCCCCAACACACCAAATACAATGGTAATTTGTATAGGTGCACTAGTTCGGTGAAGAGATGGTGATACCAGTGTAATATGGATAGTAGATATTGATTTTTGTAATAGGAACAATAGAAAACAGCAAGGTCGCAATTGATAAAACGGAGCACGAATGGTATTGCAATGCTTGAAAATGAGGCCTAGGGTCCGTACTTTCGCTAGTGCAATATCTCAACAATGCTAATATAATTGGATCATATAACCATACCTCAACGTGCGATGAAGAATCACTCCAAACTTCTTATCTAGCAGAGAACATAAGAAGAAATTGTTGTAGGGTACGAAACCACCTCAAAGCTATTCTTTCTGATCAATCTATCCTAGAGTTCGTAATAAAATTACACCAAGCTATTCTTTCTGATCAATCTAACCAAGAGTTCATACTAAAATAACACCATATGATACACATCAACCAACTCTAATGTCACCTATATACTCCAATGTCACCGCGAGTACCCGTGAGTTGATTATACAATATGCATCAAACAATTTCAGATTCATAATACTCAATCCAACACAAAGAACCTCAAAGAGTGCTCGAAGATTTCTACCGGAGAAACAAAAGACGAGAACGTCCATCAACCCGCATAGATTACCCCAATGTCACCTCGGGAATCCGCGAGTTGAGTGCCAAAACACATATCAAGTGAATCAATATGATACCCTGTTGTCACCACAGGTATTCATAGCAAGACATACATCAAGTGCTCTCAAATCCATAAAAGTATTCAATCCGATAAAATGAAATCTCAAAGGGAAAACACAATTCACAACAAGATAGAGAGGGGAAAACACTATATGATCCGACTATATTAACAAAGCCCATGATACATCAAGATCGTAACATCTCAAGAACATGAGAGAGAGAGAGAGATTAAACACAATGCTACTGGTACAAACCCTCAGCCCCAAGGGTGGACTAATCCCTCCTCATCATGGTGGCCGCCGGGATGATGAAGATGGCCATCGGTGTTGATTTCCCCCTCTGGTGGAGTGCCAAAACGGGGCCTAGATTGGTTTTTCATGGCTACAGAGCCTTGCGGTAGCAGAACTTCTAATCTAGGGTTACCCCAAGGGTTTTTGGAATATTTGACAATTTATAGGGCAAAGAGGCGGTGCAGGAGGCCACCGAGGTGGGCACAACCCACCAAGGCGCGCCTGGGCCCCCAGGCGCGCCCAGGTGGGTTGTGCCCCCTTGGGGCACCCCTCTGGTACTTATCTGGCCCATCATGGGTGTTCTGGTCCATAAAAATTCTCCAAAAAGTTTCACAGTGTTTGGACTCCGTTTGATATTGATTTCCTACGAAGTAAAAATTAAGCAAAAAAACAGCAACTGGCACTGGGCACCATGTCAATAAGTTAGTCCCAAAAAATGATATAAAATTGCTATAATATGATTGTAAAACATCCAAGAATGATAATATAACAGGATGGAACAATCAAAAATTATAGATACATTGGAGACGTATCAGGAAGCGTTTCTCAACGCGGTTGATGGAGTGGAACTATCTTCGCGCTTCAACTGATCAAGTGCCGAACGCACGGCAGCTCCGCGTTCTGCACACGTTCAGCTCGGTGACGTCCCTCGCCTTCTTGATCCAGCAAGATGTCGAGGTAGTAGATGAGTTCCGTAAGAACGACGGCGTGGTGACGGTGATGGTGACGTGATCTCCGCAGGGCTTTGCCTAAGCACAACTGAAATATGACCGAGGGAGTAAACGGTGGACGGGGGCGCCGCACACGGCTAAGACAATGTTGTGTCCTTGTGTGGCGCCCCCTTCCCACATATATATAGGTGGGAGGGGGAGGGGAGGCAGCCAGGGCGTGCCCTAGGGCTGGTCGCTGGCCCCTAGGGCCCCTGCCTTGCCCTGCCCCCTTCCATGTATAAACAAGGTGAAAGAAAAGAGAGGGGGAGAGGGAAGGAAGGGGGAGTCCTACTCCACACTTTCCTTTCCCTCCCCTCTTTCCTTCTCCTCCTCATAGGTCGGCTAGCTATGGGGGCGCACCAGCCCCTTGTGGGCTGGAGTGTTCCTTCTCTTGGCCCATAAGGCCCATATCTTTGCCCAGGGTGCTCGAAAGTCCTTTACGGTGACCCGATAAGTACCCGGTACCCCCGAAACACTTCCGGTGTCCAAATACCATCGTCCTATATATCAATATTTACCTCTCGACCATTTTGAGACTCCTCACCATGTCCATGATCTCATCCAGAACTCCGAACAATATTTGGTCACCAAATCACATAACTCATATAATATTATATCATCAACGAACGTTAAGCGTGCGGACCCTATGGGTTCGAGAACTATGTAGACATGATCGAGACACCTCTCCGGTCAATAACCAATAGCGGGACCTGGATGCCCATATTGGTTCCTACATATTCTACGAAGAGCTTTGTCGGTCGAACCATTATGACAACATATGTAATTCCCTTTATCCATCGGGATGTTACTTGCCGGAGATTCGATCGTCGGTATCTTCATACCTATTTCAATCTCGTACCTGACAAGTCTCTTTACTCATTCTGTAATACATCACCTCATGACTAACTCCTTAGTCGTTTTCTTGCAAGCTTATGATGTGTATTACCGAGAGGGCCCAGAGATACCTCTCCGATACTCTGAGTGACAAATCCTAATCTCGATCTATGCAAACTCAACAAACACCTTTGGAGATGCCTGTAGAGCATCTTTATAATTACCTAGTTACATTATGATATTTGATAGCACACAAGGCATTCCTTCGGTATCCAGTAGTTGCATAATCTCATAGTCGAAGGAATATGTATTTGACATGAAGTAAGCAATAGCAATAAAACTGAACGATCATAATGCTAAGCTAACGGATGGGTCTTGTCCATCGCATCATTCTCCTAATGATGTGATCCAGTTATGAAATGAAAACTCATGCCCATGGTTAGGAAACCTTAAACATCTTTGATCAATGAGCTTGTCTAGTAGAGGATCACTAGGGACACGGTGTTTGTTTATGTATTCACACATGTATTAAGGTTTCCGATCAATACAATTCTAGCATGAATAATAAACCTTCATCATGAATAAGGAAATATAAAATAACAACTTTATTATTGCCTCTAGGGCATATTTCCTTCACAAATATATTTG
This sequence comes from Triticum dicoccoides, assembly GCF_002162155.2. Taxonomy (NCBI): domain Eukaryota; kingdom Viridiplantae; phylum Streptophyta; class Magnoliopsida; order Poales; family Poaceae; genus Triticum; species Triticum dicoccoides. Next base: position 289,858,301 of record NC_041380.1, on the reverse strand, counting down.
AATGGCCATATATGCTTGGATCTTTCCCCACCACATGATACTTGCCAACTAGAGAATAATTGAGGTTAAAATGAGAAGGAATACCATTCATTCTTGCATAAAAGTAAAATATAGGCCCTTCGCAAAGGGAAGCAGAGGTTTTCATGCGCTTTTTATTTTTGGATGTGCAAGCCCTTAATGCAAATGAACGTCATGTTATATTGCCCTTTATGATAGCAACCTTTACTATGCAGTCGTCACTTTTATTTCTTTACCATCACAAGTTCGTACAATGCTTATTTTCCGTTATAATTGAAGAACATACATATTTAGGAGCACTTTTTATTGCTTTTTGCACCGATGACAACTTACTTGAAGCATCTTATTCAATCCATAGGTAGCTATGGTGGATACTTATGGCAAGAAACTGGGTTTAAGGATTTTTGGATGCATAAGTAGTATCTCTACTTAGTATGAATTATTGGCCAGCAAAAGATCGTAAGGAAGCACCACATGTTGGAGGATCCATAAAAATATAACTTGTATACAAATATACCCAAACATAACTTATTACATTCTCTTCCTTGTCCAACTTCAAGTAATTTGCTCAAGTTTGAAAATAACTAGCACATATGCCCGTGCGTTGCACCGGGAGAAACAGATGCACGCACGCCTCAAGAAACTCATCCATTTTGGCCAGAAACTGTAATCAATTGTAATATGGATCACCATCTACAAAGACTTACAATTAGAACAGACTTCAAGAAAAAATCATTGGAACAAATACCAATGGAAACCCTGGGACAGAAAATACAGGTTTGAGAGAGTCTAGAAAATATTAATTAATTGGATAATAAAAAACAAGCATGATACCCTTGAGGGATACTTATGGATTGGAGGAGCAGGGCAACATGTTTTTTGGAAAACATACTAAAACAATGAAACTGAATTAGTGTAAAAAAAACTTGTGAAACCAAATGATAACTTAATGTGAAGAAGGGTCTATCAATACTCTAAAAAGAAAGGGAATATTATATATCTCTTGTTTTAACTATGCGTTAAGGCACACCCCCACGCATGTCCTGAAAGAGCAACTTCATGTTAGCAGATCATGAGTAAGAATAATCATGTAGAACACAAATACTCAAAAAAGTAGTAGGAAAACATTAATTGTTTACACTAATAAATGGCACAATTTTCTTGGACACTGGTAGCTGCTGCCGGCAACCTTGAGGTGGCCTGACAACGATCCTAATCTGTATGCGTGCTCTCTACTATTTCGAAATCAGTTGAAAAAATTACCAACAATATCAAACAAAACATGGTGAGACTAATAAGTACGTACCAGGAAAGCAACGACACCGTATGGGCAGCAATTTTTGGCACCACAGCTGCAAGCAGTGCCCTTCAGGCCATGCTAGGAAATAACCTATCTGATCTCTAGTTGTTGTATATATGAGGCTATCAATCAGAAGTACATACTTAAGAAACACCGCCTGCATGTCCTAGAAGACGCATTATTATGAGTTTATTAGGGCTCATGCATCTGTCTAGCGCTATGGCCGTCCTAGCTGTGCAAAACGGAATCTTCCGAGGAACTTGGACACCATGTTAGTAATCGAAGTCATAGCCATAATCGCCCATGTAAAGTTAATCATAGCTTGACATTGCAATGGACCTGATCGCCTTTCCTCTCTGTATTCCTCAAGTATCGTATTGATGACGGCCGCTATTAGACGCCGGCTCGCGCGGTCGCGCCACATAGTTACAATCTCCTGCTGCACCAGAAATGGTGCCTTGCCGACGTGCCTCACAATCTCTGCAACTGATCATGGCCTATTGTTGTCTACCCCTCCGCCCTCTCCTCCCCAACCTTCTTATCATCGACTCGTCATTGCCTTCCACGATCACGGCCTCCAGCAGCCAACATTCCTCTCCTTCCATGGAAGCTCCACTTATTCAACTCCACGACCGCGGCATGCAACACATGCACCAACGACTGTCGTCGCGACACTGGTGGTGAGGATGCCAGTGCCCGCCACAGTTAGAATACGACCAACGACACGCCCGCACCCCACATAAAGCTAGCCTGCTCTTGTCAGATTGTTCATGTCGCTGATGTCACCACCGCCGCCGCTGCTGTGCAGCTTGTTCCTGTCGCCGCTGTTAGTTCAACTACGATCAACACAGCACAAATGTAGCTCCCGTCTTTGGCAAAGCTGCCGGTAACTTTAGGGTTCCATGCCCATAATGGTTAGAACGCCACTGATGACAACGATGATGACGCGGTGCGCACCCCACATAGAGGAAGCCCCCTGCTCCTGTGAGATTCTTCCTGTCGCTGAATTGAATTGGGGCTTCGGTCGAGGACTCGAGGGAGTCGAGAAGCCTTTATATGTGCCTTCATCGGCCTGTGGGCCAAAGGAGTCCCCGCCGATCACCCCATGGGCGCGTGCGTGCTCGAAGAGAGTTTGTGTCGGAGGAGGCGACCGGCGCAGGAAGGATTGGACGAAACATGTTTCTAGATCAAAAGAGGAAGAACTTGTTCGAGTAGAAAGGATATCGGGACACCTGGCAACATACCTCTTCGGTGGGCTAAGGCCCAAGTAACAGCCATGGAGATCGAGTCAGACAACTCAGGTATACGAAGTGATATATATAGATAGATTAGTACCATCTTGGATTTTGGAAAAAGTATGGATGTATTGAAAAAAAAACTGAAAGCGTAAATTCACGGAAAGAAGCGTATTCTGACGGTGAACCCACGGAGTCAATCTGTGCTTTATTATTAGGGAGAGATTAATGGGGCTCACAATCATAGAAGATGTCCAAGATAGTATATTTATATATGAAATCTTTCTTCCTTCAATATTCTTTCATGAATTGTTCAAGTTACCAATGTTATGTTTGCTAAATTTCAATAAATTTTACCACCTATACTTCTTATATGTGAAGTCATTACTCCCCATGGGATAAGCATATGAAACATATGTAATTTCAGATTTATGTTATTCAATTCATTCAACCATGGCAAATCTGGTCTGTTTTCTTTGCTGCGAGCTGGACCATGGATTCAGTGTGGTGGGCGTGATGGGCTACTACAGACGTGGTGTGCAGCCGGCTCGGCGTGACAGCCATCATCGAGTTCCGGACTTCTCATTTGAAGGAAAACAAGGACTGGCGTATACAGCGCTCTTTGGACACCTTGATTGGATAGGGGACGGCCGTGTGCACCCGAAACATCAGAATAACTAGCTTCAATAGGGTATCGTGAAGCTATGTTTTTGTTGACACCTTGGGACATGTCTGCAACGAGATTTCCAAGGGTTCAACACATGCAGAGAATTCCATGGTGTGATTGGACGACCTGCAAATGGCGAAGGCGGGGTCTTCGATACGAAGAAGACCTTGCTTCACAGGCAGTTGTTCATACTTGGCTTGCGGAATATGTTCCCGGCAAGACCGGGCACGAGTTCCAGTGAGCATGGTGGTACGTGACTTGTAGTAGTAGCCTTCGCAAGTGGGGGCGGTAGCAATGGAGGACTTCTTTGTTGGTGGTGCTCTTTTGGGTATCGAGGCGTGATTTTCCAGGGTGAAAACCAACGGTTTGGCCTTCATTGGTTGTGCTTGGCAGTGACCTTGTTGAAGGCATTGTTTTGGGAATGTTGTCTTTCTTCAGGGTGAAAACCAACGATCTTTGATCGGGGAACGACAACGCTTGTGCATTGCTTCCTTCTTGGAGGCGTTGCTTTTGGAGAACCTTCTTTCTAGTCTGGGTGTTGTCTTTGGTGGTGGTTAGGGTGTTGCTACTGTAGGTGATTGATCATTGTGACAGGGTCATTTTTCTTTTTTTTTTCTTTTCTTTGTGGATGCGTGCATCCTGGATGTTTTTAGGAATCTTGTTGTTGCAGAGGCTGGGTGTATTTGGTATATACATGATATTAATATATTCCCCTTTTAAAATGGTACTTGCATGGTCCGCTCATGATCGCCTCGTACGTGCAGGACATGTGCTTTGGTCTACGCTCGTACTTGGCTTTTTTCTGTGTTGCGTGTCGCGCTCCTGCCCAGTTGTGGCCGCCGACGGCCTGTCCTTTCGCTTGAGCCCGTGGTTCTGGCCACGCTCGTGCGGATTGCCTTACCCTTTCTGCTTGCGAGCCCTTCTAGCTGCGTATGGTGATGACCGGTGTGGACAACCTCCTCGCCTCTGGCTAAGATGTTTGCTATTGTTTAGAGGGATGCTATGTCGGGAAATTGTCCTTGCACCCTCTTCCTGCTGATCTTATGCCTCAGCATGGGGTCTAGTGCTTCGTTGACAAATGCTTCTATGGTTGTGCCATCAGAAATGTTTGGTATTGTGTTTTTCTTCCTGAGCTAGCGGTTCTTCTGCTCCTTGCGTGATGTTGTAGAGGTGTATGCACTGGTACACCAGGGTGCTATACACATGGTTTTTAATCCCTTTCCATGATGGCATTTTGAACTGTCATCAAGTGAGTGACTGCGATAGGGGGTCCTTCCCACATGACCCAAAAATAGTCGGGGATAGGGAGCCATGATGCATACAGTTGTCCCTATAAAACTGTTTCTAGTATATCAAATATCCCAAATGCTCCATCCTTGCAACTCGTTTGTGCTCACATTGCTATCACAGTCGGTATTCTGTGGTGCCACATTTACGATGCATGACCCATCACAGACAGTTCACGAGTATAGAAGCAAACAATCACACACATTTACTTTTCCTCGATTGTATGCGATTCGATGTAAGACTGCATACAGTTGTCCCTATAAAACTGTATGCGAAGCTTGAATACATCCCACATGATTCATCCTTCGTACCCGCGTCGGATGAAGACCTATCGCACGTGTTCTTCTATGACAAAACGTTTGCGATGCACACAACATCATAAAAATCGATAATTGCGAAGCGTGTGTGATAAGGTGACTTTCGCAAACATTTAATAAGAAAGAATGTGCGATGTTGTTGTTAATCGCACACGTTTTTTCTTGGCTGATCGTGTGTGCAGTAGAGATTGATCGCACACGTAGTGGATCCGAGAAACGTGGCTGATCTCCACGTCTATCGCAGATGTTTCGCTTTCACAAACCATGTGAAGTGTAATCCCTAATTTAATCCCTAATTTAAAAATCACATTTTTTCTGAATTTGAAAGCAGGCAATCACTTATTTCATAGCCTACCATGTTTATTACAAATATAGGTTCAACCATGAATGCATAATTCGATGCACACGTACATATACTGAAGAACTATAGAAGCACCAAATAAAGAATGATGAACCACAGTTGTACTAAATATTGTGCCCTCCTCCATGTGTAATGCGTGCACGACTCTAGGCCAACCCCTTGTGATGGCTGCCCGTCCATCCTTTACTCTCTTCATTAGGACTTCTCGATGCTCATTGTAGTCTGGATGAAATACTTTCACCTTCATTGTGTGTCCACCAATCATGTACTTTCTGAGGCAATCTTGAGTGAACTGCTTCGGGAACCACTATGAACGAAAACGATTCACACATTGTTGTCTAACAACTCATTATGAGCAGTAAAAAGAGAAGGCTGCAGAATTTTTAGTTACCATCCTACAACTCACTATTGTGTTGGATAGAGCATAAACAAATGATTTGCTTGCCACCGTTCGTATCTTTTTGCCAATATTCTTATCAGTTTCCTCACTTGATGCTTGTTCATGAATATCTCATTGCCCCATACGCAAAAAAGGTCGATGTGTGGTTCCTTGCCAAGGGCATATGTACCTACAAGCAACAAGTCAATATTAGAAGCTAACAAGTGTCCAGACCTAGATCTATATGCACTACATTATGGAACAACAGGGGGAGTGCAAGCCGAGGGATGAAACTAACATCGGCGGAAAATGGTGGCCACTCTCGTTGTTGTCCTGCATAAGTAGTGGAAAGGCATGATAAGTACAACAAACTTAACATCAAACAAATATAGAAAAGGTAAACAACAACATCTCAAAATGATAGCTTGAATGTGTTGGTTTCAGCATGTTGTTAAAGCAGATATAAAATGGAAGGGAATGTTACCTACAACAGGCTTACCAGCCATTAAATATTGCAATTCAAACTGGTATTGTTGAAAATGAATAGAACGTAGGTCATGCTTAAACATCACACTGGATAAATGTGTAAAACTGAAATAAAGGGCATGTGTTAACTACACCAGGCATAACTGTAACCAAATATAGCCGTTCAAACTGGTATTGATGCAATCGAGCAGCACAGTTCCGACTTGCACATAATGAACATCACATTGTGAATGACTGAAATAAACAAGGCATAAATGATCGGTATAACAACCAAATAGAGCCATTGAAAACTGGACAGAGTCTCACTGCAATCAACCTAACAAGCAAATACAGATAAATAGGGCATATGCTTGAAAACTGGCCAAATGCTCACTGCAACCAACCTAACAAGCAAATACAGATAAACAAGGCATCTGCTTGAAAACTGGACAAATGTCCACTACAACCAACCTAACAACCAAATACAGATAAACAAGGCATCTGCTTGATAACTGCACAAATGCTCGCTCTGACCAACCTAACAACCAAATACACATAAACAAGGCATCTACTTAGTATAAACAACCAAATATATCCATTCGTGAAACTGAAGTGGACAATTCATACTTAAACATCACATAGCCCTATTGAACAATACATTTTTACATAACTGAAATAATTAAACATGGCACAGTTAAAACACTGCATGACAAATGCTACTACAACAAAGGGTACGGGTTGGCAAGCTAGAAAAGGTAAGATTTGCTGATAGGATGTTGCCTCACATGTCATTGACGGGATCCTTCCAGTTGGAAGACACAGACCCATGGTGCGCTCTCTAATGTCACAGATGGGTTGTTTCACCTTGGAAGAACCTTTGTGGGTGCCCTCCTCGTGGTCGTGGTCGATGAGATCTGACTTGGAAATTGAGGATCCCAAGCCGCCACCATAGAACATATCCTTCAGAAATGACAAAATGGGCTCGATGGCGTACAAGGATCGCAAATCCTTGTCCACATGGAGGAGGAGATCAGTGGCATGGCCTTCGAACAGATCGACGGCGGTTGAACCAAAGGGGTTTGGGATGGACCACTTAACCTATGACATGGCCCGCATGAAGCCATCGCTGTCGACGAGCTTGATGTCGTAGCCAGCTTTCCCGAGATACAATAATACGTTAGCCCACTGACGTGAAGCCTTAGCAACATAGTCAACATTTTTGTCGGCTTCCGCGGTGAGATGTTGCTCCGGGATTGACAGGCCAGGGCGAATGGCAGCCACCTCGTCAACGTCCACCGGAGAGGCCATGATAAACCTCTTCTTGGCTGAACACTCGTCCGGCTCCCCTGGATACGTGGTCGAGTTTAGGCTGTGATATTCTAGAGTAGGGGATGTGGATCTGGTGGGGAGGGACACGGCAAGCCTCTTCTAAAAACTCAAGGAAGTGGGGCAACTGTATGGGAATAGTTGGGTAACCTGAACTTTATTACCTAAGCTAGGAGGAACGAGAAGACCGGCAGGGGTTGGCGGTGGTGGTGGCGGCGAGCTAGGGTTCGAGGGGGGAGAGGCCGGGTGGGGGGACTATGGAGGGGGGGGGGTGTTTGAGGATATGACGCGACTACTCAAAATTTTAGTAATGCTGGTGGACGAGGGAGGGCAACGATTCAAATGCCTCAGCTACTGCAATTTTACTATAAGGTCGGTGCTGGAGGAGTGTGGGCGACAGTTGAAGTACAACGGCTACTAAAATTTGGGTAAAGGAATTGATGCGGGGCGGTAGAACTCAAGATGATGACGGCCCAGTAAGAATATGCGAGTATGATAATAAGGAAAAGCGACGGAACCGCCGATTTTTGCAACGCTCAAGGCGGGTAGTTTGTTTTTAGATTTCTAACTAGGTGTTCTATCGCACAAGATTCGTCCTAATTTTGAAACGTAGACGTGGAATTCAATATAAATAAACTACCCGCCTTTAGCTTGCACAGGTGGTGATTTTATAGCGCACTTGTATCGCAAACGGTTAAGCCATTATACACGTGTCCGTTGAGCATCATCAGAGTCTTTGCGGCAAAAAAACGTTAAATAGGGTCAGAAGAAAGCCACACTAGAATGTGGCCCAAATATATATATGTGTGAAAAGGGTGGTCTGTGATGTTCAAAATTCCAATGCACAACTTCGACCACGCGGGCCTACGGTTGGACGCGTCGTCGAAGAATGATGAGAGGAGCCAGAAGTCAAGAACCACCTGGAAGTGGCCAAATATATGTAGGAATATAGGGTGTGATGTTTAAAACTTTAAATACACAATGCACAACTTTGGTGGCACCTACCTCGCAAACCCGAAAGCACCCTTGGATATATCTATAATGACATAATGTCATAGCTAGCTAGGGTGCTTGACCCACCTCCCACTTTGTGTCAGAGGGGCAGATGCACATAATGATACTTTGGTCATACATGCATGTCGCTGTAGGAGATATGCCCGAGAGGCAATAATAATTGTTATTATTTATCTCCATGTTTATAATTAAGTTTATATTCCGTGCTATAACTGCTATGGTTCTTGAGTCTACAATAACACGAGGCTCGGAGGAAGACTCATATGCACGTGTGGAGTAATAAACGGTAAATTGTATTCCTAGTCTAGCCTATAAGACTAGCTCAAGTGTTGCATTATGGTTCTGTTTTCCTGATCATGGGCATGACTATGCCAGCAACTTTAAGGACACAATGTTAGAAGAACACTTGTGTTCAAACGACCCTATTGATGTTATGCTATGAGATATGTTTGTCGCAAGTTAATGGTTAATAACACAGAGAAAGATAATGTTTGCACAATTCCTTAGACCATGAGAGTATCGAGTTCCTTCATTCTTGCTTCATGAACTTTGGGGTTTGTTAAACATCATTCGTAACAGGGTGGCTACTACGATGGCTTACGGGTTCATGGAAAAGTATGACAAGGAACTAGATAGCTCAAGATTGGGATTTGCTTCTCCGACGACGGTGTGATTTGATCACAAGGAAGCCGGAACACAGGAATGAGAAAAGAGAACAAAACTGGTAACGAGGAAACTGGCATAGTGAACAAGTTGTTGATTCATGGGGATGCCACTAAATATCACCTCGGGTTTTGTAACATATCACGAAGCAACATGAATATCACACAACAACTACAGGTTCAGTTGAATATTCATTCGTGTGGGTATAGGGATCAATATGGATGTCCACAGTTCCGCTATTGATCATTGATTGGAAAGAGTTCCAGTCATGTCTATACTTCACTAAACCTATAGGGTCACATAGTTAAGGGTCATCTATCTGCTAAGTAATAGACAGGGAGTCCGGGAGATTGTTTTCGCAAAAGTTTCGGAGACGACATAAAAGTTTCAAAGAGTAAAACTGGAAACGTTTCAAAGACAAACTACATATCGAAAATGTTTTGGAATGAGTCAAGATATTTTAAGTGGGTGCCGGAAATGTTCTGGACCATTTGGAATTTTCGGACACCGAAAATATTTCATGAAAAGTTGCCATGAATAGTACAATGAATAGTGTAACACTATTAGGGTACAACCCCCTTTTGGTGGCTTTTTGGAAAGCCATCTTTTGGGGCTTTGTCCCTAAAGTTGTGGAGCATAATTTGGGGAGGTGGGGGCCACTTTGTGGCAGCCCAAAATGTCCTTGATATGGGGGCCCACCCAAGGGGCTTCCTCCCCCTTTTGGTGGCTTTTGGGTGGAAAATATCCAAGGGCTTTTTAGTATTTTCGAGTGGTCCTCTACCCCTTGCCACCCACTATAAATAGAGGTGGAAAGAGCTCACCATTTCACTCAATCTCTCTCAACACTACAAAAAAATACACTTCCGTGATGATACGTTTTTGTCACAGTAGGTCATGTTTTCTATCATGCATGTACATCCATGACGATTTTATGAAAGAACCAAGATAGTCATACATGTGTTGTCGTGGAAGTGTTCCTTGACATTACCAAAATTATCATCACGGAAGTGTCCACTTCCATGCCGATAAATCGTGTGTCACAGAAGTGCTTTCGTCAAGGGTGACCGACACATGGCATCCACCGTAACGGGTCGCCGTTAAAGTATCAGGTTTCGGTTTGGATCCAATAACCCGTTAACAACCCGGACCAATGGGGATTTTCCATGTGTAAAATTCTCAATGGCCAGAGTAACCACGTGTGAGCTCACCGTTGGGACAGATGTCATCCACTCATTGGACCGAAGGCGCCTATGATTCATCGACACGTGGGACGGCCCAACAGAGGCCCATTCTAGTTAAAAGGCCGACCCGTTTGACTTGGTCAAAAGGTAGCGGGCCGGCCCACGAAAAGCCTGTTAGCGGCCTATTTTCCTATAGCCCATTTACAACCCACTAACACACAGCCTACTAGAATTTGGCCCAGTAGCGTCATTTGGGCCATCCAATATGATACCAGCCCATTGTAACTTCTGGCCCATGTATGCCCCATGACGTCTTTCGGCCCATAGGAGGCCCTTTGTAACTCTGGGCCCATTAAAGGCCCGAGATGAAACTGGCCCATAATGAACAGTGTAACGCTTTATACCCATTAACGACCCATTATTCTGTCGGCCATTTCCAGCCCGTGTTAACTTTCGCCTCCTAAGGGCCCATTTATTCTTGGGCTCATTTCTAGAATTCGGTCAGTTATGGTTCGTTACTGGCTTGTTCCGTTTGTGGGCCAAATTCAGCCCGTGGATACATTCGGCCTGTTTGTGGCCCGTTAACCCGTTGGGCTATTTTCATAGCGTTATCAAATATGGCCTATTGATAGCCTGTTATGGTCCATGAATAGTACGACCCATGTTTAGCTAAATTATTATACGCCCTGTAGAAGGCCCATGGGTCCTATGGCCCGTAGAAGGCCGATGGATCCTACGGCCCGTAGAAGGCCCATGGATCATATGGCCCGTAGAAAGCCCATGGATCCTACACCTCGTAGAAGGCCCATGGATCCTACGGCCCGTAGAAGGCCCAGGGATCCTAGGGCCTGTAGAAGGCCCAGGGATCCTACGGCTCATAGGAGGCCCATGGTTACAACAATTCGTGTGTTGCCATGGTTATTGTGGCCTAGATACCAAAAATAGGTTATTGTGGCCACTATAAAAACGCGGAAAAAGAACTGCAGTGACTACAAGCAAACAACTAAACAAGACAATAATAAGGAAATAAATAAGCAAGCAACTAACGCTAGGCTATCACGGCTATTACACATATTACATCCACTGGGCATCAAAGTTCGCCACCAGTGCAAATGTAGGGAACAAAGCAGCATATTACATACACTGGCCATCTAAATTGGCCACCAGTGCAAATAAACGCAGCAGCAAAACAAGTCCATAACTGAAACAACTTCAGAAGAGCTCAACAAACGTTATCCTGGATATCCACCATGCTGGTAATAAGCTTAGAAAGTATGCATCTGAATGCTCCAGGGACTTTTGCAGTCCTTCCGCTTCTTGTCGCAGCACAGCCGATCGATGTCTTTCAGCTTGTAGTTGAGACTCAAGAAATGAAATTGATTCAGACAGTGAGTTTGAATAGCTTGTGCTAGCGGTAGCGGCCACTAACTCAAACACTAAACCACGACAGGACTTTGGGGTTGTCTCACTGTCTTCAAGATAGTTTTCCTTAGCTGTTTTATCAGCTTTCTTGGAGACCAACAAGGATGTATCACTATCTTGAACCTTATCTGCATTACTTCCTTTACAATTGCTTAATAAGGCACTCTTCCCCAATATTCTGTCAGCATTCTAAAAGACGAAACAGGCAGACACATAACAGGTTTAGCATGTACTAGTATATGAAACTCATTTTGGTGAACAAATTCATTATTAAGGTGGACACGATTAAACTACCAAGTCTTCTATTGCCAAGTAGTACATTGTAAAAGCATCAAACAAACATATATCTATGTCCTATGGTCACTTCATTGTCTTGCCAAATCAAAATAGAGACATGGTTCACATCATAACAGTTGAAGAGAAAGCAACACTGAAGGAATACAAAGCGTGGGAAACTACACGGCACAACAAGATTTCAGATGGGTACTATCGGTGCAACAAACCCTGGGTTTGTTGCCCAGACTATGCATAGGTACGGGGACAAGATTGAAGCACCAGCCCAAGTCAGAGTACAAGGGACTAAGAGATTCGAAGGACCAACGTATAGATCAGAGGGACCAAGATCAAGCCAGGGAAGCAAGATACCATCAGAGGAAAGGCCTCCTTTGCCGGGAAGGCGAGCCCGGCAAAGGTCGAGGCCACACTCGGAAGCAGATAACCAAGGCTTCCCGACAGGGCCTGCCAGGACTCGCAGAGGTGAGACCACCTCACCAACCACTCCACCACGACCCACATCATCGATCAATGCGGTGTCAAGCCGCAGAGTGACTAAGTGGCAGCCATTTGTCACATGGCAGCCTCTCCCTACAGGAAAAACCCACGGATGACACCCGTCCTACGATGTGTCGAGCGAGCAGGCGTGGAGCTGGCAAGATGGCCCGGCAAGCCTTGCTAGGCAGCCAACGATGTGACATTGAGCGGTGCATTTAATGTGCCCTGTCGGCCCGCAGAGTTATGTATGATAGCACTGTTTGCTATCTTATCAGTGCATAATGACTACTTTGCCATTGTGTTAACCCCTTGATCTATAAAAGGAGGCCCATGGAAACCATAGAAAGGGTTAGAAGGTTGGATAACTCACACCCCCATACGCGTGTAGCCACTGCCGCTCTGAGGCAACCCCTGCTGGGCAAGTGTACTATGCTCCACCACCACTCTTCCACCATCAATCCACCAAAGCAGGAGTAGGATTTTATGCCTCACGGCGGCCCGAACCTGGGTAAAATTGCCTACAAGATGTCTGCCGTGCTGCCCCACACTCGTCTGCTGTTTGTGCAAGGCGACATCCCCCTGTCGAACTAGCAAGGGGCCTTCTGGTCCCATAGGTTGTCGTGGTTTCCCGCGACTGGTACCACAGGTCTACATGTACAACAACACTATTAGCTCTGTTGTGATGCTAGTACTGTGCATGATATGAGAAGCCAACTATATCCATTTATGTCATTTGCTTGGTACGTCAACATTGTAGGTGATGGCTTTTGTGCCAACAACGTAGCAATGTCCTCGATGGATCCTTGTGCCAAACGATTCTTCAGCCATTTGACATAGTTCTTAGTGTGCTCCTTCATCTCCACATCTGATGAAGCACCATTGGTAAGAAGCTTTGGTGTATCTCCGCCAAGTGTTCTTCAGCATAAGCGTTGAGAACTGGGTTGTTAAGCAGTACCGTCAAATGGGCTTTCTCTGCCAATTCTCCGGGTGCAGCCATTTGCGTGCCAGCAATGACTGGCTTACCTTTCAGCCTTCCCTCATGGCGAGAGAGGGGCAAACCTATAGGTCTTTGTTTCATGTATTTTGTGCAAAACTCAACCACCTCCTCCACGGTATAACCTTGCAGGATGCTTGCCTCTCGATGGTTTTGGTTCCGACAAAAGCGCTTCAGTATTCCCATGAACTGCTCGAAGGGATACATGTTGCGAAGAAACACAGGACAACAATACTTTATCTCGTCTAAAAGGTGCACAGTGAGATGGACCATGACATCAAAGAATGACAGTGGGAAAAACATCTCAAGGTTCGACAATATTCTTGCAATATCATCTTGCATATGATCCAACTCTTCAGGATCTACAACTTTCTGCCATAGTTGGTTGAAGAAATCACAGAGGTCAATGAGTGTGTTTCTTATATCTATGTCCATCATATTCCTGATGGCCACCGGGAGGATTTGTGTCAACATCACGTGGCAATCATGTGACTTCATGTGTCCCAACTTCATTTTACCTGAGCTCACATCCACGAGACTTTTAATGTTTGCGCAGTAGGAAGAGGGTGTCTTAATTGACAAAAAATAGGTGAAGAACTGTGTTGCTTCTTTTGTACTGAAATTGTAACTCTGGCGAGCTTTGATGAATTTGTCATCATCTTCTCCTTCACTCTTGCGTTTTGATTGATCAGCAAGCATATCGAGCAGTGAATCGTCACCATCCTTTCTTTTACCTTTAATCTTGAGTAGAGTACCAAGGATGCTTCCACATACGTTCTTCTCTACGTGCATGACATCGATGCAGTGACGTACACATAGAATCTCCCAGTAAGGTAATTTCTAGAAGACCGATTTCTTCTTCAACACTTGACCCCTAGGTGTTTGTTTCACCGCCAAAGGCTGGTTCTTGCCAAGCACGACATTAATTTTTTTAACCATGTTGTGGACCACCTCCCCTTCATAGGGTCTTGGGCCCACACCTGCCTCTATCGTACCATCAAATTTAGCTTTCATCTTTCGGTATGGATGATTTTTCCGTAAGAACCTACAATGATGCAAATACACGGTTTTGTGCGAGTTGGGAAGTCTTCTGCTAGCTGTCCTATCCATGCATGTGACACACCCTACATCTCCCTTTGTTTTCTGCCCTGATGTGTTGCCTAATGCCGACATATCTTGAATGTTGTGCACCAGCATTGCATGTAGATCGAAAATCTCCTTTTTTGTAAGCATCATAACATTTTACAGCAGGCGCATCTATCCACACTGTCAGCAGTTCCTCTACCAGTAGCTGAAAGTAAATGTCGATGTCATTTCCAAGTTGCTTCAGGCCTTGGATAACCATTGACATCATAATGTACTTTTCTTCATACACAACCAAGGAGCTAGGTTATATATGCACAAAAGCACCGGCCATGTGCTGTGACTGGTGCTTATATCGCCAAAAGGATTCATCCCATCAGTACACTCCATGAGCCTTATACTTCTAGGATCCTTAGCAAATTTTCAAACTTCTTGCCAATTAATTCCCACCGAGCCCCATCTTTTGGGTGCCTCATAAACTTATCTTCAATTCGCTCATCATGATGCCATCGCAACCTCTTTGCCTCTCTAGGGTTTGGAAACAAACGCCTCAACCTTGGTATTAAAGGCAAGTACCAAACAACCTTGAGCGGGATTCCTGTCTTGATCTTGTCGTCCAATTTGTACTTGTCATTTGCTCTCCTGCGCTTGTATCGTGCATGCTTGCATGTGGGACATGCTCGTAAATCTTTGTACTCACCATAGTACAATATACAATCATTGACACAAGCGTCTATCTTCTGTACTTCAAGTTCCAATGGGCAAAACAATTTTCTTCGCTTCATTCATGCTTCCGGGGAGCACATTATCTTCCGGAAGAATTTCTTTGAAAAGACCTAACATCTCTGTGAAGCCCTTGTTTGATAGACCATTTGCTACTTTAAATATGAGAAGCGCCAGGGTGGCACTCAAGTTGGAATATTTCTTTTTGCAATCTGGATACAATTCTTTCTTGGAGTCCGCATCAATGGTTGGCAGATCCTTGTACCCAATCATATCCTTTTTTGGGCCCTCAAAATCTGCAATCATAGCAGCAAAATCTGGCATATCAAGATCATCGTCATCTGCCTCGACGTCTTGGTTTTCCAGTGGGCGTTTTGGCTTTCCGGTGTTCCATTGGTAGCTTGACGCCTCTGCCCCGATGTTAGATTCAACATCCATGTGACACTGATCAGGGTTTGGCATCTCGCTGCCCTGGGTATCTTCATCCATGACCTCCTCTTCATCGTGTCTGGTCCAACGTGTATATCCATCCATGAATCCCCTAGGACTAAGTGCAACTGGACATCTGCAACTTCATGTGACTCTGTATTGGCACAATCAGTACATGGACACAGGATGTAATCCGCATCACCAATTCTCCTCTTTGTACTTTCAGCCAAATTCATGAACTCTGTCACGCCACTGATAAAATCTGCGGTTTTCCGATTCTTCATCCATCGAGATTGTTCCATCTGCACCACAAGAATGGTAATTAAGAACAAAACAACAACATTAATACACAGATTAACTGTTGCCCAAAGATGTGTGCATAAATCACAAGGTTTTATTTTCATAATTACTAAGGGCGCTCCATGTTGTTATCTAGACGTGCAATGACAAAAATTAATGGCCAGTCAATTTACACGCAGAGTACTAGTACAACACTACCCTTAGGAATTGAATACCTTAATTAAGCCACTCACGAAAACAATACCTTAATTAAAAAATGCTCAAATTCAAATACATAAAGATTTAAATCAAAAAATCCATAGATGACCTAGAAATATGTTCATCATTTTGGCAGAGATTTCACCTTTATCAGAAATCATGAACATTTTCAAAGGCATTTTGGGTTCTTTGAAAAAGATTTTATTTGAACCTATTTGAATTCCATTTGGTGCTAGGGTTGAACACACCCCAATTCAAGTTTCTGAAAAATTTAAACATGATGCATCACTCTAATGCAAGGAAAGCATTACCAGAACTAGGTATGTGACAACTTTAGCCGCACGGTGACCTCCACTCAGCAGACACAGAAGCATGATGCGGCGGCACGCTGAGACAGCAGGGTCGAGGAGCAAAGGTTAGTGCGCCTGTCGCCTGAACTTCTACCTCCACTATCCCTCCATCGACCGTGATGGATGTGCTCGAATCACGCCGCCGCCGACCTTAATGGTTGAGCTCCTCCTATCTCCCGCCGCAGACCGAGGATTGACCTCCTATGACGCCGCCACCGCCCACCGACCGAGGATTGATGTAGCGACCCGACCTCAGATGGTCAAGTCTCTGTGCTTAAGTGTCATCCCTGGATCGGTATTGCTGACACACAAAGTACTCGAGGAATTATAACAGAGTTCAATCACACACTTATTACATCGAGTGTCTCATAAATAGTACTTATTACAATAATATGGCTGAAGGCCATCTAAATAAGATAACTGTGGAAGCATCAAATATAAATGAGTCCATCCAACTCCACGGCAATACTGAGTGCATGACAATGACCTAGCGCACCTTAGTCTTTGTCTGAAAATTCTGCAACATAAGACGTTGCAGCCGTGTAGGTCAACACATGGAATATGCTGGCAAGATAACACCATAGAGCAATGAACAAATAAGAGCTATCACCACATGCATATTTGGCTGGTGGAGGATCTATGGTTAACATTTGCATAAAGCTATTTTTTCCCTACAACAAAGGAATATATTTTACTTAACTACAAAGTTTGTTGAAAATATTGAGAAGGTAACCCTAACTCAATCCCAAAATTAAAATTAATAACCCGACAAATTAAGTAAGTAAAGTGATGAGGTCAACATAGTAATTCAAGTACCAGATACTCAAGATGTCCATAACCGGGGACACGGCTAACCATGATTAGTTTATACACTCTGTAGAGGTTTGGGCACTTTTCCCCACAAGACTCGACCACATCCATGATTGGAAGATCGAGACATAGCCTTTTTGAAGAGGTCCCCTTAACCGATAGATAGGCCGGTACACCTACAATCCCCTACATCTTCTAGCATATCATGGAAAGGATTCCCACAACTTAGTCAACTATGTCAGAGCCCATAATGGCTTGTGGCTGCACATGGAAGTTTCCAGCATGAATCCCTTTGAGCCTGGGTGGCGAACCATAGGATGATCACACGGGTTCCTCGGGATCTCCTAGGACAACACTGCTATATCCCCAGGTGCCCATAACCAATCCACCCAGTTGTGTGTTATAAGTAGCCACCTTAAGTTAAACCTTAATTAACAATAACTCTCACATCTTTCATGAATCTCACAAACCAATCCACGTCTACGAGCCTAGCATAGCGGTATAAGCATAGCGTAGTAACACCCAGGGTTTGAATATAAGATAATAGGTTCCTACCTCATCATCTACTTCCCAGTACCCACATGTTATCAAGTCCTACTCATGCAATTTTGGAGGGTTGAAACTAATGCATAAAAACTGGGTAATAAAGGGATATGATCAAAATGTTACTTGCCTAGATCACGATCGAAAAACCCTAAAGATTCATAGTAGCAAGCCTTGCACTGCGGAAACTCTATCGTGAACAAACAATAGCATACATAAGCACTCAAATCACGAGATGCAAAGGTAAAACCAAAAGAAAAGATCTAAACTGAAAGTTCAAGAGAAGAGCTTCGATTTGCAAAAAGAATCAGTCAAATCGAGGTTACGAAACTCAACCTACGATCAAAAGAAGTTCAAATTCAAATCTGCTTGAAACCAAATTTTAAATTTTCAAAATCATGTTCAAGTTGGTTATCTGGATAGAGGGGAACAAGATGAAGATTTTGGTGTTGGTTTCGCTGGATTTGGACAAACGAGCAAAAAGTAGCGAGGGTTTAAAGATCAAGAACTAATCCTGCAATAAAAGTGATTACGTAAAGGTCCCTGGCGAAATTAAAACAGAAAAAGAAAAATCTATCGGACGAACGTCCGCTAGCAGAGACTAATGAACGAATTCGTTCGCTAAAAACTGAATCGGGTGAACGTTCGCTATTTAATGAACCCTACAAAAAAATAAAACCGATCTAACAAAAAAACCAAAAAGTAACTCGCGAACCGAGACAGTTTTTACCGGTAAAACGGGGTTCGGCCGACGGCGGTCAACGGCGAGCAAGGCGGCAGCTCCGGCAAGCGGGGCGGCGTGGTCGGCGTGCGGCAGCGGTGTGTGAGGGAGTCCTGGATTAGGGGGTGTTCGGATAGCCGCACTATACCTTCAGCCGGACTCCTGGACTATGAAGATACAAGATTGAAGACTTCGTCCCGTGTCCGGAAGGGACTTTCCTTGGCATGGAAGGCAAGCTTGGCGGTACGGATATTCAGATATCCTACCATTGTAACCGACTTTGTGTAACCCTAACCCTCTCGGGTGTCTAAATAAATCGGAGGGTTTTAGTCCATAGGACAACATAGACAACAACAATCATACCATAGGCTAGCTTCTAGGGTTTAGCCTCTCCGATCTTGTGGTAGATCTACTCTTGTACTACCCATATCATCAATATTAATCAAGCAGGACGTAGGGTTTTACCTCCATCGAGAGGGCCCGAACCTGGGTAAAACTTCATGTCCCTTGCCTCCTGTTACCATCCGGCCTAGACGCACAGTTCGGGACCCCCTACCCGAGATCCGCCGGTTTTGACACCGACATTGGTGCTTTCATTGAGAGTTCCTCTGTGACATCGCCGTCAGGCTTGATGGCTCCCACGATCCTCAATGGCGATGCAGTCCAGGGTGAGATCTTCCTCCTCGGACAGATCTTCGTCTTCGGCGGCTTCGCACTGCGGGCCAATTCGCTTGGCCATCTGGAGCAGATCGAAACCTAGGCCCTTGGCCGTCAGGTCAGATTTGGAAGTTTAAACCACACGGCTGACATTTGCGGGGACTTGATCTTCGACGGATTCGAGCCACTGCTGAGCGCGCCACACTGTCACAACAAGCATGATCTAGCTCTGCTGCCGAACAGTTCCCTAGAGGCCGCACCCGCATCGGCTTTGACCCCTAATTCGGAGCTAACTGTGCCGATCGAGGATGCGCAGTTGGACGCCGCCTCGGGGGCTGCGATCCCCACGGCGATCAAGCCTAACACCAGCCCCGCACTCCGCGAGATTCATGACTCCAAGGAGCCGGACTCCTCTCCGGACTCCGAACCCTCCGCGCCCCTGCCGATCGAATCCGATTGGGCGCCGATCATGGAGTTTACTGCCGCGGACATCTTTTAGCACTCCCCTTTCGGCGATATTCTGAAGACACTGGAGTCTCTCTCTTTATTAGGAGAGCCCTGGCCGGACTACGGTCAGCAAGGTTGGGGGACGGATGATGAAGAATTTCAAAGGCCAGCCACCACCCACTTTGTAGCCACTGTCGACGATTTAACCGACATGCTCGACTTCGACTCCGAAGACATCGACGGTATGGACGCCGATGAAGGAGACGATGAAGAACCAGCCCCTATTGGGCCCTGGAATGCCACCTCGTCATATGACGTATACATGGTGGACGCACCAAAAGATGACGACAAGGAGCGGAAGGACGCACCGAAGGCTTGTTCCCTCGAAAAGCAGTCAAAGCGGCGACGCAAGCGCCGCCCCAAATCTCGCCCCGATAGAAATAGCGATCACACAGACCCAGCGCTGGAGCAGGGCGAACCGCTGCCGGACAACGGCAATCCGGATAATCAAACCGAACAAACAAATCCTATCGAGGATAATGGTCCGGACGACATAACACCGGACAGACACCCGGAGCAGCAGACTGCCCGTAAAAGGCTTGTTGCCACCGTGAAGAGTCTGAAAAAGCAGAAGCAAAGGCTCAAGGCCGCGCAAGACACACTACAAATTAGATGGAGTAAAATACTCAACACTGCAGCAAGGTACGGCGACAATCGCCCTTCCAAGAGCTACCCAAAGTGGAAGCTGCTACCCGAATTCGATGAGGAGGCCTCAGAACCCCCACAACCAAATATCAAAGCAGCCACCTGGTCGGATAGACGACCCCTCTACCAACACAGAGCGGAATACAACGCCGCTCACAATACAATACGCGACCCATGCGAGGGCTCGCACCCAAAGAACGGCGCAACAAGATCCATCTATGGACCACGCAAGCGCGCCCCAGCATACAACACAACACAACAAACATCCAAACAACGCGGTACACCTAGCTACAGGGGTTCCGCACACCCCCTATGTTTCACCGATGAGGTGCTGGACCACGAATTCCCAGAGGGATTCAAGCCCGTAAACATAGAGGCATACAACGGAACAATAGACCCTAGGGTACGGATTGAGAACTACATCCTTCATATCCATATGGCTCGAGGAGATGATCTCCACGAAATCAAGTACTTACCCCTCAAGCTCAAAGGGCCAGCTCGCCATTGGCTCAAAGGCCTCCTCGAAAGCTCCATTGGGAGTTGGGAAGAGCTCGAAGACACCTTTCGGGCAAATTTTCAAGGGACTTATGTCCGACCTCCGGATGCGGACGATTTGAGTCACATAACTCAACAGCCCAGAGAGTCAGCCCGAAATCTTTGGAACAGGTTTCTTACTAAAAAGAACCAGATTGTCGACTGTCCGGACACCGAAGCCTTGGAAGGTTTCAAGCATAGCATCCGTGACGAATGGCTCGCGAGACACCTCGGCCAAAATAAGCCAAGAACGATGGCCGCATTAACAAACCTCATGACCCGCTTTTGCGCGGGTGAGGACAGCTAGCTAGCCAGATGCAGCACCAGCGACCCCAGTACATCCGAAGTTAGAGATGGAAACAGGAAATCACGGCGCAACAGCAATAACAAACGCCGGAATAAAGAAGACCGCATGAAGGGCACGACAGTAAATGCCGGATTCAAAAACTCTCGGCCAGGTCAAAAGCCGCCCCCTAAAGGCAACAGGGACGAACTGTCCAGCCTCAACAAAATTCTGGACCAAATATGTCAGATCCATAGTACCCCTGGTAACCTGCTAATCATACCCACAGAGAATGTTCGGTCTTCAAGCAGTCCGGCAAGCTCAACGCCGTACACAAGGGGGAGGATACGCCAAGTGAAGATGAGGACGAGCCTCCCAAGAAAGAGACGAGGGAACAAAAGAAATTTCCACCAGAAGTCAAAACAGTAAACGTGTTACACGCGATCAAGGGAAAAAACAACGCGGCACTCCCAGAAAAATATACCCAAGTGCCTGTTACTGCGAAGTCCTACCACTGGTCGTCTCAACCGATCACTTTCGACCATCGCGATTACTCATCAAGTATCCGCACGCAGGATGGGCTGATCTGGTATTAGACCCAGTAATTGGCGGATATCACTTCACACGAGTCTTGATGGATGGCAGCAGTAGCCTAAACCTAATATATCAGGATACAATCCGCGGGATGGGGTTAGACCCAACACAAATTTGCCATAGCAATACTACCTTTAAAGGAGTAACGCCAGGCCCAGGGGCTCGTTGCACGGGCTCCCTCCTACTACAAGTTATACTCGGCTCCCCCGTTAACTTCCATCGCGAGCATTTAACTTTCCACATCGCTCCATTTCAAAGTGGCTATCAAGCACTGCTCGGACGCGAAGCTTTCGCTCGCTTTAATGCAATACCACACTACGCCTCCCTCACACTCAAGATGCCCGGTCCACGTGGCATCATTACAGTGCACGGAAATATCAAGCGATCTCTGCATGCCGAAGAAAGTGAGGCTGCCTTGGCAGCCATACACTAAAGGCGCCCGGACCAGCGAAAGCATCCAATACGTCGTCAAGACCTCAGACACAACTAATCGAGTCCGGCGCCGCTACTTATACCGAATAAACGTCACACCCCTATTTGTCAATACAAGGGGCTCAACGCGCGCAGACAAGTGGCAATTTCTTCTCATCTTGAATTATGCATGGTTTCTTTAAAAAACTATCTTTCTGCACGACAACTTTTTCACCTAAATTCCTGTCTTTTACAGACGATGATCGTGCTACAGCCGTCCAGGATACGGCACAACAGAGACACAGGCGCAGACGTGCAGCAGAGACCCGTTCAAGGATTCTTTTTAGATTAAGACCCTGCGTAAACCTTTTTTACTGTCTCTTGTTGATACATATCCACCAAAGGATGCTGACGTCTTGGCATGTAGCCACGCCAGAACAATGCACGTACCTGGACAGAAGGGGCTTCTTACAAAGGCCATTATTTAGGCCCGATTTATACCACTAAGACCGAATACCTTAGGGAGTGTTCGGCGTCGCGAGTTCGGCCTTATATGCATCAGCTCCGAATCATTGTCTTTGGTCAAATGTTGGTTTGCCCGGCTCCTATGTTTTGGTGCCTTACGTTCTGCTTTACTGGCTAAGGTAGCACCAGGAGAACTACTGCGATTGTGCCCTGGTTCATCCGGACGAGCACCTCAGTAGAGAAAGCCGAAAACTGACTGTCATGATATAGCGTGAGACTGGTCAACCACTCGATGACCTGTCGGAATGTTAGAATTCCTCCGCCTTAATGAAGGGCCGTTTTCTGGCCAAGCATGTATGCACCCCGGGATCGGGAGAGTGCGGAGCCACCAGGGGCTATCTAGTAGCCCCATTGTCAAACTCCTATGGCTAAGTGAAAGTGCTAAAGCATTATAGTCCGGTTGCCTCGCTCGCTCCGCTATCACCTCCTTAATAGGACCAAGACGTTGGGTTAAGTGTGAACACGTGTTTGTGCGAGCACCTCCGCATTATATGCGTGAGGGTTGAAGCCGACGGCTGCAATCTTCCAGGTTATACACATGTATACATAAACGGCCGCCCAGGAGGCATCATATTACTTTCAGGCAAAAGTATAAAAATAGACTTATAAAAATTTATAAAAGCATTTCGCTTACAATGAGATTACATATCACTCAAACATGATATTTTTTGAGCACTGGATCTCTATCAAACGAGCACCCTCAAGAACTTCTTCAAAGTAGTGCTCAGCAGCCCTTCGACCTATGGCCGAATCCCGCGCTGCAACGGTGGTAGCATCCATCTCTGCCCAGTATGCTTTAACACGGGCAAAGGCCATCCGTGCGCCCTCTATGCACGCCGACCTCTTCACCGCATCAATGCGTGGCACCACGTCAAGGAACTGCTGCACCAAGCCGAAATAGCTGTTTGGTTTTGACATTTCCGGCCATAGCTGATCCACAACAGACCTCATGGAGAGTCCGGACAACCTATTTAGTTCGGCCCATTCAGCTAATTGGTCACTCAATGAAAGCGGACGCTCGGGAGAATGGAATTATCTCCAAAACAGCCGGTCTATTTCACGGTCTGTCTGACCCTGGAAATACTTGGCCGCATCGGCAGCGCTCGCCGCCAAATCCATATATACATCCTCCGAACTCCACAGCCGATCTAGAGGGGCATATCGTGGATCTCCGAACTTCCTCTGCAACATAAAGGATTTCCCAGCTACAATATCCCCGGCTTCCTGCAGCTCCTCCTTCTTTGCCCTCATAGCAGAGCGGAGGTCCTATCTCGTCGCAGCAGCCTTCTCAAGGTCCGATGGCTTCGCTTGGTTTTCCTTTTCGAGAACCCGGCAATGGTCGGCGGCGGCTTTTAATTCTATGGCCATCTTGGCCATCTTGTCTCGGCTCTCGCCATGCGCGGCCTTCTTGGCTTGCAACTCTTCGGCCGCCTTCAAAGCAGCCGCATTACCCAACCTCGCTTGTTCCTTGGCTCGGGCAAGTTCCGCCCGCAAGGCTTCAACAGAGGCAGCTCCATCTGCAGTCACAACATGTTAAAGATACTGGCATCATGCTGCTCTTCCTATGTGGCGTTTACCAGATAAGGACACTTACCCTGTGCCTCGTCAAGCCTTTTGTTAACAAGCTCGATGTCGGCGTCTGCCGCATCCAACTGCCGTTCTAAATGGGCAAACTCGCTAGTCCGGCTAGCCACCGGAGCTTCCATTACCTGCACATAGAGGTAGTATGGTTATTACCTGGTAATATGATCCTCTGTTCGTCGTCGTTTCCGATGACAACTAGAGTCTCAGGGGCTACTATCTACATAGGGCACACCTAGCATGTGAAGGACTATCATACATTCTTTTACGTACCTCAAAGCATGTCAGTAGACTCATAAAACCTTCATGCAATCCGCTTTAGGCGAACGATATCCTCTCCATCACCGTATTCATCAGCACACTGTGTTCGTCTGAGATGGCCGCTCGCACCACCAACTCCCTCAGAACATCCAATCGCACACTAGACGGTGCCGGACTCTTTCGTCTGCTCTCTTTGGGAACCGGACACTGGGAGCTTCGGGGGTCAATGGGATTATCTTCTGGCCTCGCCAGACTCGGAGAGGCCCTCCGCGACGACACTTCAGGGTCGCCCACTTCTAGAGCGGAGGAGTCCGGAGGAGGCGTTTCACTCTCCATCATCTCTGGAAGAAGATCCCCCGAAGACGAGCTCATTTGAGAGGGGCTAAGGCCCGAACTGCAAAGATATATGCGGTGGTTATTTTCTTAGAAGAAAAAGATGGCGTATCTGTACTATTAAAGTATTTCGGGTCGCTTACGACTCGCGGGAGAATTGATCCCCCCGCGGACTTTGTGTGGCAACAGCACCCCCCAGGGTAGGACCCTCTGTGGGAGACTTCTTCTCCCGTTTGGAAGCTTCGGCTTCCGAACCCCTGGGCGCGGTCCTTTTCCTCCTCCGGTCGTCTTCCTTCATGGAAACGCTCGCTCCCTCGATTAGAATGGGCAGTGTTGGGGGCCCGCGTCCGCCCATATTATCCTCCCCGGTATCTTCCTTCAAGGGCTCCGGGCAGGGTGCGACCTGGAGCATCTTTTCCAGTACCGTATTTTCCAAACCCTCAGGGAGGGGGGCCGAACACCGAATCAACTTCGCCTTTGTTAGCCAGTCCTGGTCAAAAAGTGAACTCTTAGAGATAACTTCGTAACAAATGAGAGATAGTATATTCGACCGGAAGATTCCTTACCTTTTCGGCGGTGCAGATACTGCTCAGGCCCACGTCCTCGGTGATTTCCGGACACTCTACCTGAGGTCCGAAGAATGACTTGTACATCTCCTCGTGCGTCAGGCCGAGGAAATTTTGAATGGCACGCGGTCCCTCAGGATTGAACTCCCACAAGCGAAGGGGTTGGCGTTTGCAAGGCTGGACTTGACGGACCAGCATAACTTGTACTACTGCAACCAAACTGAAATCTCCATTTAAGAGATCTCGAATGCAGCTTTGCAGTATAGGCACGTCTTTGGCTGGACCCCAGCTCAGTCCTCTACTAATCCATGACATCAGTTGTGGTAGAGGGCCCGAGCGGAAAACGGGGGCGGCCGCCCACTTGGCACTTCTAGGAGCCGTGATGTAGAACCACTCATGTTGCCACAATTCAGACACCTCTGGGATGGAACCTTTGGGCCATGAAGCTCCCGTCATCTTGCGTATTGAGGCACCTCCACACGCCGCATGTTGCCCCTCGATCATCTTCGGCTTTAGTTCAAAGGTCTTGAGCCATAGGACAAAGTGAGGGGTAACCCGGAGGAAGGCCTCGCACACGACAATAAATGTCGTGATATGAAGAAAGGAGTCCAGAGCTAGATCATGGAAATCTAGCCCGTAATAAAACATCAAGCCCCTGACGAAAGGACCCAGAGCAAGGCCTAGACCTCAGAGGAAGTGGGAGACGAACACGACGCTCTCGTTGGGTTCAGGGGAGGGGATGGCCTGCCCCCGGGGAGGGAGCCGATGCAAAATCTCGGCGGTCAGATATCTGGCCTCCCTCAACTTTTTGATGTCTTCTTCCGAGACGGAGGAAGGCACCCATCGGCCTTGAAGGCTAGATCCGGACATGACTGAAGGTTCGGAGCACCTGACCTAAACTTTGGGCGTTTGAGCTTGAGGTGGGGGAAGGATTCGATTGAGCACGGGAGGGAAAAATAAAAGCCTTGTCCCTTTATAAAGAGGGTGGATATCAAGCGTCCTCTCCGTGTCCGTTTGGACTTGCCTATAATCTAGGAGTCCTAGAAGCGGTTGGGTTACCCACACCCATATTGATGAGAATCCCGAAATGAGGGGACACGATCTCTGCTTTTACAAGACGTGCCAAGGAAACTGCCTCGCATGACGCGCTAAGGTGGGATAATGAAACGACTCGGATAAAGGCTTGGCTGTGGTGTGACACACCACGGAATACGTCAGTAGATTAGATTCGTGTAAATGATTATTCTCTCTATGGCAATATGTGGAAACTTATTTTACAGAGCCGAACACTATCTTTGTGTTCAAAATCCTCTATGAAGTACTTGGAGGAGGAACCCGCCTTGCAATGCCGAAGACAATCTGCGCGTCGGACTCGTCGTCATTGAAGCCTGGTTCAGGGGCTACTAAGGGAGTCCTGGATTAGGGGGTGTTCGTATAGCCGGACTATACTTTCAGCCGGACTCCTGGACTATGAAGATACAAGATTGAAGACTTCGTCCCATGTCCGGAAGGGACTTTCCTTGGCGTGGAAGGCAAGCTTGGCGATACGGATATTCAGATCTCCTACCATTGTAACCGACTTTGTGTAACCCTAACCCTCTCCAGTGTCTATATAAACCGGAGGGTTTTAGTCCGTAGGACAACATAGACAACAACAATCATACCATAGGCTAGCTTCTAGGTTTTAGCCTCTCCGATCTCATGGTAGATCTACTCTTGTACTACCCATATCATCAATATTAATTATGCAGGACGTAGGGTTTTACCTCCATTGAGAGGGCCCGAACCTGGGTAAAACTTCGTGTCCCTTGCCTCCTGTTACCATCCGGCCTAGACGCACAGTTCGGGACCCCCTACCCGAGATTCGCCGGTTTTGACACCGACAGTGTGCATCAGCGGCGGCGCGGCACGGGCGGTGGCGCGTGGTGAGGAGGACGGGGTGGCGGGTAGCGGCCTTATAAGGAGGGGGCGAGGCCGACTTGTGGCAGGGGCGCCGTGGCAGCACCGGACTCCGGCGAGTCCGCCTCGCCCATGGCTCGGGAAGGCGGCGGCGCGCGTGGGCCGGCTGGGCTTCGGCCCTGTCGGTCCGAAGATTTTTTTTTAAAAATCGCCAGGACAGAAAAAATCAAAATAAAATAAATAAAAATCCTAAAATCCCAAAAACAATTTTCGCGGTCCTCTCCTAATTTTTAGGACAACATGAATATTTTTCTGGGCTAAAATGCAATTTTAAAAAATACATTTTCCCTAATTTAACCGAGTAAAATGCCAATAAAATTCTAATAAAATAAATATTTTTATTTAAAATTAAATTTCCATTATTTCCTCTATTTTGAAGAAGTCATATTATCTTCTCTCATTATTTATTTTATTTTGAAATAATTTGAAAAATAATTTCAAATAAAAATCACCTTGATCCAATTTACCAAATTTTGAAAATTCAAAAATAGATTTTTATGAAAACCTCCAACTCTCTCACATGGTCATTGAGTCGCTTAAGGTCTCTTGGATCAAAACGGCCGAATAAAACCAATTCAAAATGCAAAAAAATCGTGAATGCATATGATGACCTAGTTGATTAACATCCAAATTGAAAATTGGGATGTTACAATTGACCTCTTCTCCGGTAGCCGCTCCCTAGGCCGCCGCCGCCATCTCTATATGCAGAGCGGCTGTTTTTTTACGGATATCCGCGAAGCGGCTGTTTACACGGTATCATTATAACTCAATTATATGGACAGGGTAGTACGTCACATACGGTTATGTAATGGCAACCGCGTCTAACCTATGTTGTCTTCTCACACAGTTTGGTGCGGAAATCGTGTGTGACGTTGGAATACCTAACACAAACGACATGTATAAACAGTGTGTCGTATACAACATATAGTGCCATAAGTAGTTCCTGACTGTTAGCTTATCCCCACAGTTTCCCCATTTCCCCCAAATCCCTACATAGCCTCCAAATTCCCTCGCGTGGCGCTGACATTGGGGGAATGCGGATGAGTGGTGCTAATTGTTTCGGTGTGGCTGCTCCTGCTCGTACTGCCGCCATGATGGCGGTCGTCACCGAGCACTTGCCTAAGGTCATCAGAAGGCAGGTGTACTACAGATCTGAATTGTCCTGTCAGGTTCCAATCTATCCCCATCTTTTTAGCATGTCCAAAGTATAGCTACTTGCTGAATCCGTCCTGAATGACCCCCTCCCCCTAGGAAAGCGATCTGCCGCTGGATCCGGAGCATGACTCCAGACTCCCACAACACAAGTTCGATTCCGAGTTTTGCGCCACAGAAGTACCAAAAGCTGAGTTGTGTGCACGGGCACACTCCATCTCGACGTGTATGCACAGAGGGATTCACCATTGGCAGGCGGTTTCTTAGTTGCCCCTTAGAGGTTAGTGCTAAGTTCATCATTTTACTTCAATTAATGCCACTTCTCATCCTGAATACTATTTAACATTGACATGGATATCAGGCTTGTGTCTTTGTTAACTGGCTGGATGAAGAATGGCTTGGCAGGGCTCTGAGTGTTATCACCAAACTCGCAGAAGATAATGTAAAGCTGAAGAAGAAACTGGCTGATTTGGAATGTACAATCAGTACGATGAAGCAAGAAAGAATCAATCACAAGCAACAGATGAAAGCAAGAGACAAGAAGGAACTAGCATGTGTAGTTCTAGTTGTCACATTAGCCATGTTCTATGGACTTTTTGCAATGATGATAAGGGGTTTTGTTTGACAGCATTGCTAAAGCACATCTAGATGTGCTCTAAGTAACACACATCTAGGTCCTATGTCATTGATGTTACGCAAAGATTCGTGCATGAATTTTCCTTTTTCCTTTTTTCTTTTCCTTTGTAGTTTGATTATTACTAGCTTTATCAATAAGAAGAGCTCAATGTATTGCTTGCCAACTATCCTACTCCGTTCGTACCTGTACCGGTGCATAATCCCAAAACTCGTTCCTTCTTTTGTCCTGAAAAAATAAACCAGCCAATAGGAGTCATGCGCAACCCCGGGAATTTGGAGCCACTGGGTACAAATAATTGTGGTTGATTATATCAGCGGTTAGATAATACATCAACCCCCGCTTCAATTGGCATTTCCTCTTCTCTGCATACCCTGCTTAAGTGTCCACCATCTTCATCATCCCCGACAGGCCGCGCTACACACTAGCACACACTCTGCAGCCATGTCGAGCGACATCGAGGAAGACAGTTCAGCCAGTTGTCTGGCGCCCGATGATAGGTCAACATCGGAATCATCCCGCTCGTCTTCCATGAGTCTGTTGTCGAGCCCAGACCTCGATTATATCTAGTTCATGGAAGGGACGCCGCCTCCGGAGTCGTCAGACGACAACCAGGTGGACGAGGATCCGTCGGAGGACGGAGAAGAGGACGACGATGAGAAGGACGAGGAATGGTCGGGCAAGGAGGAGGACGATGACAGCAACGATGGTGACGACGGCGGCGGCGATGAAAAGCCAACCGTCAGCGGCAAGAAGCGTCCTCGCCAAGACAATGTCGCGGGGACATCCAACAACAACAGCAACAGGAAGGAATAAATTAAGCAGACTGTACATATCTCTATTTTCGTTCGCTCATATTCTGTTTATCCTGTCAATCCCATCGCAGACCGTTAGTAATAAGTATTTGACAGAGATTTTCTATATTATCGCCCACGGGTTGGTTTGTTGAACCATGTGCCCTAACGAGCACACAATTCACAAAAAAAGTCTGTATGGGCTGTCTATAATGATCACACATAATTCTAATTATCGGCCTATTTGCGGGGTATCACACACATCTTGTTACGCCGAATCATTTGTGTTCACCTCGATCATCGCAAACACTTCATCTGAGAAAACTGTATGCCGTATATCACACACACATTGATATTGATGCCCATTTCTGTTGTTCTGTCTAATCGCAAACAGTTCGTATGGATCAACCGTATGCCCTGCATCGCACACGCAACTAAAATCTAAACCGTGTTTGATGCATCCTCCATCGCAAACGGATTGCACCTTTTTTGACGGTTATTTTACACCACCGTTTGCCATTATTGCATCGCACACAGTTTCGTCGAAGGGTCTCTAATCGTAGTGTCGCATTAGCAGCATCCTGAGTAGTGTCTGGGTGCCCGTTGTTGTTCTTTTGCCTCAAACAGTTCGTTGAACTTAACCGTTTGCCCCTCATCGCACGCACAACTCAATTCTGAACCGTGTTTGATGCATCCATCATCGCAAACGTTCTGCATCTTTTTTGACGTTTTTTTACATCACTGTTTGTGATTATTGCATCGCACACAGTTTCGTCAAAGGGTCTCTGATCGTAGTGTTGGGTTAGCAGCATCCTGCAGTAGTGAATACTCCAGAGCTATTGCGAGTATAGATACCAAAGTGATGAAAAGTATTGATCATGGGACGACAGTGAAAAAAAGATCATTGAGTACTAAAGTAGCACTAATGACATGTTTTCTCGCAAGTGGAGATCATGAACAGTTCGTTGTAAATGTTACATCGATACAGTCTTCATCATTTCACCATGCGATTTTTTGATTTCAATTGAGGGTTTTGTGTAACACACAATATGGTGGCACGGTTAGTTGGAAATTGTTCCAAACAGGTTATTGTGGTGAATTCTATAACAAAGGCTAAGTGTGTTGACGCTTTGGAAGTGACAAAGAAGATGTTGAATCCTATAGTTCATTCATGAACTTAGTATGGTTCCAAGATGGTTTTGGACAATGGGTCACTATTGTAGCTAGTTGCTCCATAGCTCAGTCTGAGGAATCAAGGTTTGACCTGTCATCCACATATATACAAATCCAAGTCCACACAAAATATGAATTTTGTGAAAGCATGAAAACACGAGGACATGCAAAGATACACATGGAACTGAAGTTGTCAGATCCGTTGCACATCATACTATACCACAAGCGAAGCATACTTTACACCAGTATGCCATAGGTGTAAGGTGCATTAACATTGACTAGATTACTGACTCTAGTGCAAGTGGAAGTCTGTAGGAGATATGACCTAGAGGCAATAATAATTTTTATTATTTATCTCCATGTTTATAATTAAGTTTATATTCCATGTTATAACTGCTATGGCTCTCGAGTCTACAATACCACAAGGCTCGGAGGAAGACTCATATGCACGTGTGGAATAATAAACGGTAAATTGTATTCCTAGCCTAGCCTCTAAGACTAGCTCAAGTGTTGCATGATGGTTTTGTTTTCCTGATCATGGGCATGACTATGCCAGCAACTTTGAGGACACAATGTTAGAAGAACACTTGTGTTGAATCGACCTGATTGATGTTATGCTATGAGATATGTTCGTCGCAAGTTAATGGTTAATAACACAGAGAAAGTTAATCTTTGCGCAATTCCTTAGACCATCAGAGTATCGAGTTCCTTCATGAACTTTGGGGTTTGTTAAACATCATCGGAAAAGGGTGGCTATTACGGCGGCTTATGAGTTCATGGAAAAGTATGACAAGGAACTAGATAGCTCAAGATTGGGATTTGCTCCTCCGAAGATGGAGAGATATTCTTTGGGCCCTCCCGCTATTACGGTATCCATCATCGCCTGGCCAGACACAGTGTGATTTGGTCACAAGGATGCCGGAACACAGGAACGAGAAAAGAGAACAAAACTGGTAACGAGGAAACTGGCATAGTAAACAAGTTGTTGATTCACGTGGATGCCACTAAATCTCACCTCGGGTTTTGTAACATATCGCGAAGCAATAGGAATAGGACATGACAACTATAGGTTCATTTGAATATTCATTCGTGGTGGTATAGGGATCAATATGGATGTCCACGGTTCTGCTATTGATCATTGATTGGAAAGAGTTCCAGTCATGTCTATACTTCACCAAACCTATAGGGTCACACACTTAAGGGGCATCTATCTGCTAAGTAATAGACAAGGAGTCCGGGAGATTGTTTCCGCAAAAGTTTCGGAGACGACAGAAAAGTTTCAGAGAGTAAAACCGGAAATGTTTCAGAGACAAACTACATACCGAAAATATTTTGGAATGAGTCAAGATATTTTTCAGTGGGTGCCGGAAATTTTCTGGACCATCTGGAATTTTATGGATTTTTCAGACACTGAAAATATTTCATGAGAAGTTGTCATGAATAGTAAAGTTAATAGTGTAACACTATTAGGGTACAACTCCCTGTTGGTGGCTTCTTGGAAAGCCACCTTTTGGGGCTTTGTCCCTACAGCTCTGGAGCATAATTTGGGGAGGTGGGGGCCACTTTGTGGCAGCCCAAAACGTCCTTGATATGGGGGGCCACCCAAGGGGCTTCCTCCCCCTTTTGGTGGCTTTTGGGTGGAAAATATCCATGGGCTTTTTGGTATTTTCAAGTGACCCTCTACCCCTTGCCTCCCACTATAAATAGAGGTGGAGAGAGCCTCCATTTGACTCAATCTCTCTCAAGCATATGCCATGCAATGATCTGGCTTTCTATCTCCCTCTCCGCGAAATAGTTTCATACGCCGAAAGGTTGTCTAGTCTTCGGTAGGGCCTAGTACTGGATGATGAATCCCTGCTGGATAGTTGACACCGTATGTGTGCAACCCGGTAGAGAGGTAGTAGTTTCGATCTTAGTTTGAGAGATAGCATGAGGTTCTGTCCGAGGTTCTGTCCAAGGATCTGACCATGTGCCTCCCGAAGGGCTGCCCGGATCGAGTTTCTGTCTGAGGGCCTCCCGGAGGTCTGACTGAGGGACCACCTGAGGAGTTGTCCGGGGGAGTACATCCTCATGGTTGGGAGGTTGTAAAATCCTAGCTGCGGGGATCTACACCGCTAATCGTCATCGACTCTACCGCTGTGCTACGAGTCGGTAATGAAAAGATCAAACCTTGTATGCAGTCTCCATAGTGGTCCTGGGCTGGTGCGTAGGTCAGAATTTTTTTATTTTCTACTGAGTTACCCTATAGTCGCCATGACCTACCATAAGACGGATCAGTGAATCTATTGTTTGGTCAAATGACAACTGTTGTTGTCGATAAACCTCTTGGGCCAATAGAGTGAACCATCATAAAAAACTGCACGAGAGGGACCACAAAAACAACACCGCCTGCATGCGGCCCAAAATGATGTACTTGGAAGGGGTGATGTGTGTTTTCAATATCGAATAGTGTAGAATTTGTTGGGGAACATTGCAGAAAACAAAAAATTTCTACGGTTTCACCAAGATCCATCTAGGAGTTCATCTAGCAATGAGTGATCGGATTGCATCTACATACCTTTGTAGATCGCGAGGGGAAGCGTTCAAAGAACGGGGATGAGGGAGTCGTACTCGACGTGATCCAAATCACCGGAGATCCTAGCGCCGAACGGACGACACCTCCGCGTTCAACACACGTACGGTCAGCATGACGTCTCCTTCTTCTTGATCCAGCAAGGGGAAGGAGAGGTTGAGGAAGATGGCTCCAGCAGCAGCACGACGGCGTGGTGGTGGTGGAGCTGCAGTACTCCGTCAGGGCTTCGCCAAGCTCTACGGAGGAGGAGGAGGTGTTGGATAGGGAGAGGGAGGTGCCAGGGCTTAGGTGCGGCTGCCCTCCCTTCCCCCCACTATATATAGGGCTAAGGGAGAGGGGGGCGCAGCCTTGGCCCTTCCTCCAAGGAAGGGTGCGGCCAGGGAGGAGTCCATCCTCCCCAAGGCACCTCGGAGGTGCCTTCCCCCTTTAGGACTCTTCCTTTCCCTTATCTCTTGGCGCATGGGCCTCTTGGGGCTGGTGCCCTTGGCCCATATAGGCCAAGGCGCACACCCCTACAGCCCATGTGGCCCCTGGGGCAGGTGGCCCCACCCGGTGGACCCCCGGGACCCTTCCGGTCGTCCCGGTACAATACCGGTGACCCCGAAACTTGTCCCGACGGCCAAAATAGCACTTCCTATATAAAATTCTTTTCCTCCGGACTATTCCGGAACTCCTCGTGACGTTCGGGATCTCATCCGGGACTCCGAACAACATTCGGGTTACTGCATATACATATCCCTACAACCCTAGCGTCACCGAACCTTAAGTGTGTAGACCCTACGGGTTCGGGAGACATGTAGACATGACCGAGATCGCTCTCCGGTCAATAACCAACAGCGGGATCTGGATACCCATGTTGGCTCCCACATGCTCCTCGATGATCTCATCGGATGAACCACGATGTCGAGGATTCAAGCAACCCCGTATACAATTCCCTTCGTCAATCGGTATGTTACTTGCCCGAGATTCGATCGTCGGTATCCCAATACCTCGTTCAATCTCATTACCGGCAAGTCACTTTACTCGTATCGTAATGCATGATCCCGTGACTGGACACTTGGTCACTTTGAGCTCATAATGATGATGCATTACCGAGTGGCCCAGTGATACCTCTCCGTCATACGGAGTGACAAATCCCAGTCTTGATCCGTGTCAACTCAACAGACACTTTCGGAGATACCCATAGTATACCTTTATAGTCACCCAGTTATGTTGTGACGTTTGGTACACCCAAAGCACTCCTACGGTATCCGGGAGTTACACGATCTCATGGTCTAAGGAAAAGATATTTGACATTGGAAAATTCTAGCAAAAGAACTATACGATCTTGTGCTATGTTTAGGATTGGGTCTTGTCCATCACATCATTCTCCTAATGATGTGATCTCGTTATCAATGACATCCAATGTCCATAGTTAGGAAACCATGACTATCTGTTGATCAACGAGCTAGTCAACTAGAGGCTTACTAGGGACATGTTAGTGTCTATTATTCACACATGCATTATGATTTCCGGATAACACAATTATAGCATGAATAAAGACAATTATCTTGAACAAGGAAATATAATAATAATGCTTTTATTATTGTCTCTAGGGCATATTTCCAACAGAATTTAGATGTGGCACCTGCCTCTCGATACAGACAACAACCATGAAAGCCAGGTAGTTAAGGACGAGATACACAGGGTACAGTGTCGGTCGAACCCAACAATGCGAGCATGTGGGAGGTAATCCTGACAGCGCATGAGCTCGAGCTTTGGTTGAACGACATGTGACGGTGACTGAG
This sequence comes from Triticum dicoccoides, assembly GCF_002162155.2. Taxonomy (NCBI): domain Eukaryota; kingdom Viridiplantae; phylum Streptophyta; class Magnoliopsida; order Poales; family Poaceae; genus Triticum; species Triticum dicoccoides. The sequence continues at coordinate 289,822,776 of NC_041380.1, read as the reverse complement.
GGAGTCCTGGATTAGGGGGTCTCCGGATAGCCGGACTATCTCCATTGACCGGACTGTTAGACTATGAAGATACAAGATTGAAGACTTCGTCTCGTGTCCGGATGGGACTCTACTTGGCGTGGAAGGCAAGCTAGGCAATACGGATATGGATATCTCCTCCTTTGTAACCGAGATTGTGTAACCCTAACCCTCTCCGGTGTCTATATAAACCGAAGGGTTTTAGTCCGTAGGACAACAACCACAACATACAATCATACCATAGGCTAGCTTCTAGGGTTTAGCCTCTCTGATCTCGTGGTAGATATACTCTTGTACTACCCATATCATCAATATCAATCAAGCAGGATGTAGGGTTTTACCTCCATCAAGAGGGCCCGAACCTGGGTAAAACATTGTGTCCCCTGCCTCCTGTTACCATCCGGCCTAGACGCACAGTTCGGGACCCCCTACCCGAGATCCGCCGGTTTTGACACCGACATTGGTGCTTTCATTGAGAGTTCCTCTGTGTCGTTGCCCTTGGGCTTGATGGCTCCTACTATCATCGATAGCGATGCGGTCCAGGGCGAGACTTTTCTCCCCGGACAGATCTTTGTATTCGGCGGCTTTGCACCGCGGGCTAATTCGCTTGGCCATCTGGAGCAGATTGAAAGCTACGCCCCTGGCCGTCAGGTTAGATTTGGAGGTTTGAACTACACAGCTGACATCCGCGGAGACTTGATCTTCGACGGATTCGAGCCACAGTCGGGCGCGCCGCACTGTCACGACGGGTAAGACCTAGCTCTACTGCCGAAGAGTACCCCAGAGGCCGTGCCCGCATTAGCTCTGATCCTTAGCTCGGAGCCAACTGTGCCAATCGAGGACGGGTGGCTAGACACCGCCTCAGGGGCTGCAGTCTCAACGGCGATCGAGCCGAACACCAGCCTGATCCTTTGCGAAGCCCGTGACTCCAAGGTGTCAGACTCTTTTCTGGACTCTGAACCGTCTGCGCCCCTGCCAATCGAATCCGATTGGGCGCCGATCATGGAATTCACCGCTGCGGATATCTTTCAGCACTCGCCCTTCGGCGACATCCTGAATTCACTAAGGTCTCTCTCTTTGTCAGGAGAGCCCTGGCCGGACTATGGCCAACAGGATTGGGATGCGGACGATGAAGAAATTCGACGCCCACCCACCACCCACTTCGTAGCCACTGTCGATGATTTAACCAACATGCTCGACTTCGACCCCGAAGACAACGACAGTATGGACGACGATGTAGGAGACAAACATGAACCAGCGCCTATAGGGCACTGGAAAGCCACCTCGTCATATGACATATACATGGTGGATACACCCAAAGAAGGCAATGGCGATGAGATAGCGGAGGATGGCCCCTCCAAGAAACAACCCAAGCGCTGACGTCAGCGGCGCCGCTCTAAGTCCTGCCGAAGCAAAAGTGGTGATACCGGCACATGAGATAATAACACTCCGGATAGTGCCGAATACAACAACAATCCCCTCCAGCATGATTTAGAGCAGGAGGATGGAGGAGCCAGCTCTCCTGAGAGAGCGGCAGATGGAGAGGAGGAGGATGACAATTACATGCCCCCCTCCGAAGACGAGGCAAGCCTCGGCGACGATGAATTCGCCGTACCAGAGGATCCCGTCGAACAAGAGCGCTTCAAGCGCCGGCTTATGGCCACGACAAATAGCCTGAAGAAAAAGCAACAGCAGCTTCAAACTGATCAAGATCTGCTAGCTGACAGATGGACTAAAGTCCTCGCGGCCGAGGAATATAAACTCGAGCGCCCCTCCAAGAATTACCCAAAGTGCAGGTTATTACCCCGACTGGAGGAAGAAGCGTATGATACGGCTGATCGGCCACCTCGTGGCCACGATAGAGAGGCATTCCTGCCAAAAGCTTAGCCTCCACCCCGATGCCATTCAAATAAAAAGGCATGGGGAGATACGCCAGACCTGCAAGACATATTGGAGGATAAAGCAAAGCATGCAAGATCGATCTACGGATCACGACGGCGCACCACTCTGTGAAACGATAAACGTCATGCCGGATACAGTAAAAGCAAATCCGGCCGGGCCGAACACAGCGGGCAAGACCCATTCGAGTTGCGTCGCGATATAGCCCAATACAGAGGCGCTGCACACCCCTTATGCTTCATAGACGAAGTAATGGAACATCAATTCCCATAAGGTTTCAAACCTGGAAATATTGAATCATACGACGACACAACAGATCCCGCGGTATGGATTGAGGATTTTCTCCTCTACATCCACATGGCCTGCGGTGATGACTTACACGCCATCAAATACCTCCCACTAAAGCTCAAAGGACCAGCGCGGCATTGGCTTAACAGCTTGCCAGCAGACTCCATTAGCTGTTGGGAAGATCTGGAAGCCGCATTCCTCGACAACTTTCAAGGCACTTATGTGCGACCACCAGACGCCGATGACTTGACCCACATAATTCAGCAACCAGAAGAGTCGGCCAGGCAATTCTTGACTCGGTTCCTTACAAAGAAAAATCAAATCGTCGACTGTTCGGATGCGGAGGCCTTAGCGGCTTTCAAACACAACATCCGAGACGAGTGGCTAGCCCGGCACCTTGGTCAGGAAAAGCTGAAATCTATGGCAGCTCTCACGACGCTCATGACCCGCTTTTGTGCGGGAGAAGACAGCTGGCTGGCTCACAGTAATAACATATCAAATAACCATGGTACCTCAGATACCAAGGACGGTAATAGCAGGTCACGTCGCATTAACAGCGAAAATACTGAGGATACGACAGTCAATGCCGGATTCAAAGGCTCTAAACCCAGCAGCGGAAAAAGCCATTCAAACAAAGTACGCCGGGTCCGTCTAGCTTGGACCTTATACTCGATCGCTCGTGTCAAATACACGGCACCCCAGACAGGCCAGCCAATCACACCAACAGGGATTGTTGGGTGTTCAAGCAGGCCGGCAAGTTAATTGCCGAAAACAAGGACAAGGGGCCGCATAGCGATGACGAGGAGGAGCCCCGGCAGGCGCACACTGGAGGACAGAAGAGGTTTCCCCCGCAAGTGCGGACAGTGAACATCATATACGCAACCAACATCCCCAAGAGGGAGCAGAAGCATGCGCTCAGGGACGTATATGCGTTGGAGCCAATCGCCCCAAAGTTCAACCCTTGGTCCTCCTGTCCAATCACCTTCGATCGCAGGGACCACCCCACTAGTATCCGTCATGGCGGATTTGCTGCACTGGTCCTAGACCCAATCATTGAAGGATTTCACCTCTCTCGAGTCCTTATGGATGGCGGCAGCAGCCTGAACCTGCTTTATCAGGACACAATGCGCAAAATGGGTATAGACCCCCCAAGGATCAAACCCACAAAAACGACCTTTAAGGGCGTCATTCCAGGTGTAGAGGCCCATTGCACAGGCTCAATTACACTGGAAGTTGTCTTCGGATCCCCGGATAATTTCCGAAGCGAAGAGTTAATCTTCGATATTGTCCCGTTCCGCAGTGGTTATCATGCGCTGCTCGGGCGAACCGCATTTGCTAGATTCAATGCGGTACCGCATTATGCATACCTCAAGCTCAAGATGCCAGGACCTCGCGGAGTTATTACAGTCAATGGAAACATAGAGCGCTCTCTCTGAATAGAGGAGCACACCGCGGCCCTCGCAGCAGAAGCGCAAAGCAGCCTCTCAAGGCAATCAACTAGTTCGGCGCTTCAAAGCCCGGACACCTTCAAGCGCGCTCGGGGCAATCGGCAAATAGACCGCCTGCCGCAATCTGAGCTCGCATAGCAATACGGCGGCCACCCCAATCCCAGCCCAACGGCGAAACTCGTGCCGCACGTACATAATTACGCATTAAAAATACCACGGGCACAGGTGGGGAGGGGGGCACAACTGCGGCACGCCCCAAGACACGGCTTAAACCGCACTAGGGGCTTCCCGTTTGGTTATTTTTCTTTTTTTTTCAGGACCTTAATCTCTGGAAACACTGTCCGGCAGCACTATTGCCGAACACATGATGCAGCAACCAAGGAGGCAGATATCTACGTCATACTACGGAATCCCCAGGTTGATTACAGTAACGAGCGAAATATTCGATTTAATATCATTCCTCAGCTTGCCCTTGGAAGGGACATAGTCCTACTCTTTGCTTATCGCCCTATCTATATCATTCTGCTTTAACGCAATTTTTTGAATAAACAATGCATGACATTACGACTATTATTGCATTCTTGTTATATATATATATATATATATATATATATATATATATATATATATATATATATATATATATATATATATATATATATATATACATTAATGACGCCTTGCAACCGTACACCTTGGTACGGCTAATACACCAGGGGCTTACGTACCTCACAATATGGTGTGAAAAGTCTGGACACTTTCACAAGTGCGGCACCCCAAACTTATAGCATTATATGTATCAGCTCTGAATCATGTCTTTGGTCAAATGTTGGGTTTGCCCGGCTCCTATGTTTTGGTACCTTACGTTCCGCTCTATCGGCAAAGGTAGCGCTAGGAGAACTACTGCGATTGTGCCCCGGTTCTGCTGGGTTCAGCGCCTCAGTAGAGAAAGCTAAAACTGACTGTCATGATAAGGCAAGAGACTGGTCACTGTTCGGCAAGGTTTTCGAGTCCCTAAAGACTTACGTCGCTTAGAGCGAGGGGCCGGCGCTGTCCGTCTTAAAGGCGTGTATCGCGCCCCAAATTCAGCCTTCCGAATACTAGGGGCTTCGCCAAAATTTAAAATTATAGAATTCTATGGCTAAGTGAGAGTGATAAAGCATTATTAGTCCGGTTGCCTTGTTCGCTATGCTGAGCACCTCCCTCGAAGGACTCAAACATGGGAACAAGAGTGCTCAGGTTTATCCCGAACACCCCAGCACTCGTGGCATGGGGGCAGAAGCCAAGGACTAGCCATCTCTCAGATTGGATAAACAACCAAACAGAAGGTAATATTTTAAATTCAAAAAAGCGTTGCATAGCGCATATGAAACAAGTTTTCATAAATACAGGATAAAACGAGCAAGTCTCACTCAAATATTACATCTTTTAAACACTCGTCCGCTATGAGACGGGCACCCGGCAGAACACCCTCATAGTACATCTCGGGGTGGCGGTGCTCCTTGCCCTCCGGCGGCCCCTCCTTGATCAGCTTCACGGCGTCTAGCTTGACTCACTGCAATTTCACACGGGCGAAAGGCCGGCGTGCACCTTCAATGCAGACAGATCGCTTGACGACCTCCAGCCGCGGGCAGGCATCCACAAGCCGCCTCACCAGGCCGAAGAAGCTGTTCGGAAGGGCGTCGCCAGGCCACAGCCGGACTGTAAAGCTCTTCATGGCCCGATTGGCCGCCTTATGTAGCTCGACCATCTGCTTCAGCTGGTCGCTCATTGACACCGGGTGTTCGGCCTCAGCATACTGAGACCAGAATAGCTTCTCCATTGAGCTTCCATCCTCGGCCTGGTAAAATTGTGCGGCATCGGACACACTGCGGGGCAAATCTGCGAATGCTCCTGGAGAGCTCCGGATTCGGGTAAGTAACCAGTAATTTACTTTTACATGCTTGCTTTGCATATAGAAAGCCTTACCCGCCGCTATCTTCTTCATCGTGTTGATCTCTTGGAGGGCCTTTTGGGCTTCGGCCTTGGCACTTTTTGCACTCTCGAGGGCTGCGGCAAGCTCAGACTCCCGCGTCTTTGAGTCAAGCTCCAACGTCCCGTACTTCGCCATGAGAGCCTGGAGCTTTTGCTACACCTCGCCCACCCGAGCCTCGTGCTTCTCTCGCTCGGTGCGCTCCTTGGCCGCTTAATCTTCGGCCTTGGTTAGCGCTTGCTTCAGGTCACCACCTCGGTCGTGGTCCCTAGCAAACATACGACGATCCTGTCATTTTGCAATCGCGTCCTCTTTTATATATACATATCTATAGACAGGGTATTACTTACCCTTGTTCTCCTCGAGCTGCCTCTTGGCAAGGCCGAGCTCTTTCCTGGACCCCTCGAGGTCCCGCTTCAGTACGGCGACCTCCACAGTCAGTGCGGCGGATGCCAGCAGCGAAGCCTGCATATGCATATTAACATACTTATATTAGACTCCTGCGATATTATTTGATCCTCTGCTCGGCTTTTCTTTGTGAACACCGAACAAAGCATCAGGGGCTACTGTCTATGCGGTAATATTTCTACTACATTTTAAAACACTTACCTCAAAGCCTGTTAGAAGGCTGGCACAGGCTTCAGTCAATCCGCTCTTGGCGGACTGAACCTTCTGGATCACCGCACTCATGATAGTGCGGTGCTCCTCGTCGATGGTAGCGCTGCGAAGCACTTCCAGCAGATTGTCCGGCGCCTCTGGATGGACACAGGTCACTGGCACAGGCGTCTTGCCCCTCTTAGGAGGAGGCCGCCTGCCCAAGCCTGGAACCACTGGAGGTTCCGGCGCGGTGTTCGGCTGAGGGCCGAACTAGGAGCTCTCAGGGGCCCCGTCCCCTCGGCTCCCAGAGTCTAGAAGGACGCCTTGAGGCACCTCCAGGACTATCTCCCCTAGACCCGGTGCCTCTTGAGACAGCACCTCGGCGTCGTCAGCAGGATGAGGGGAGGTGGCGGTTAGGACTGGATCACTATCCATGTCCGACGAGCCCAGGGAGCCGTCTGATGATACATCGATACTGTCTCGTGGCGGCCTACATAATTATGTTCGGCGTTAGGAAAAACAGTGCGACAAAGGAATTCTATGAGTTACTCTGGTGTCCGAATACTTACGATCTCCCCGGGGGCTTGGCCCGGGGCAACCACCTGTCTTCGCCCTCGTCGGCGGCGGTGGAACTGTCTGAAAGGAGAGACATCCCCTTCTTGGACCCTTCGGCCTCCCCAGTTGGGGCGGCCTTCCTTCTCTTGTCTCCCCCGCCTGGAGGGGGAGCATCTTCTTCTTCCTCCTCGTCTTCGGGGGAGGAGTGTGCCGCAGAGTTATCGGATGATGAGTCCGATAACACCTGGCGCCGGGAACTCTTTCGGGTTCCCTTGGCCTTCTTGGTCTTCTCCTGCACCTTGTAAGGAGCCGTAGTCAGCATCTCCGTCAGGAGAGCGCCGGCAGTATCTTCGAGCAAAGGGGCCGGGCAGTTAATCTCCCCCGACATCTCCACCCAGTCATTTCGAAGGCATGGAGATTAGACCCAGCTGTCACATCCCTGGTCCTGTTATGCACTAGGCTAGACCTCATGTGAGCATCATGTTTTAATTCAAATGAAATTTGAATTGAGGAATTTTCAAAGCCTCAGAAACCTTCTAAAAATGATCAACATTAAAATCTCCTCAAAGAAGTCCAAGAAAATGTTCCTCTTAGTCTCTGAAAATATTGCAAAGAGGTAAAACTCAAAACAATATTTTGGTATCTCAGAGTTAATTATTTTGGGCCTTTGAATTAAATAAATAGCTATTTGCATTGGATATATATTTGATATATAAATAATATATGTCCAATAATTACTGGAACATTTTATGTGGTTTGGTATATTTTAACTCTAGCCACATAACTATTTTCAGGATTTTATAAAATGGTTTAGTATTTTACTAAACTAAAACAACACAGAACAAAATAGATAAATAAAAACAGAAATAGAAAGAGAGAGAGGACTACCTGGCGCTCACCTGGTAGCCCACCTGGCCCAGCAGCACGGCCCAGCCCATCTCCACTCCCCCTGTCGTCTTCCTCCTCGCCAGAAGGACCGAGGCGTGGCGCGCGCCCGAGAGGCCTCGGCCACCTCCTACTTCCCCTGGCCACCTCCTGCTTCCTCTCGTCGCCCTAGACCCCGTCCGCGACGCCACGCACCCTCCCAGGCCTCGCACTCTCCCCGTGCCTTCTCCCCCCCCCTCCTCTGGCTCCCTCTCTCTTCCACCGAGCGGAGCCCCGTCGCCACCGACGCCGTTCGCCGCGGCCACAACCACCGCCTCGCCTCCCCGACGCCTCCCAAAGCTCCGCCTCGATCCCCTCTTCCTCCCCACCGAGCCAAGCCCCTCGGGAGGCCCTGCATCGCCTCCACACCATCGTCTTCGTCCTCGACCGCCGCCGATGGTCGCCGTCGATTCGCCGCCGTTCGTGCTTCCCCAAGCTCGCTGACCCTCCCGGCATGATCCCCGTGAGCCCCTACTTCGTTTCCCCC